>NW_014555275.1:565746-650570 GCF_001313825.1 Dinoponera quadriceps | reverse complement strand
GGAGGAGAGGGAAGGGGATCGGTCGACGACACGATGAGAACGCACGTCGCCGACTCATTTCCGCGCCGATCGTCACGGACGATTGCATTTGCCGCTGCCGTACAAGTCGCGGATTGCTGCCCGATCTAGTCACGGGGAAACATATGACGGCTGTCCTGCGTTGATTTCGCGACGGATTTTGGAGATGTGAAGAATAGAAAAATAGAAGACATCTTTTTTACATGTGCTTCCTTCAATGCGGCTAACGTTGGGAGTTGGCAAAACCGTTGGAAGGAAATCCGGTGAAATTGATCGTGAACGATTGTCTCCGAAACTGTAAAATATATAAGAAGATACTTTATCGGCCGAACAATCATATCCTCCCGCTTGAATTAAAATATTTCGCAGCAACATCTGCGTCGGCTCTTATTTGCCATCTTTTTCTACGGAAGATATTTGATGGTAAAAGTTTTATGATTATTCGATGCTCTTCATAACTTTGTATTTAGATCTTTTAAATGTCACCTTTCAACGCATCTTTCCTTCGTGACACTTACGTGACATTTTTTACGAACTTAACTGGGAATATGAAGTAAAGAGAAGAAGTATAAAAACTTGGCGAAATTATAAAATATGTCGGATGTTATATATATAATTTTTATCCGAAATTGTTCTCGTACACCTCACGGCTTCCAAAGTATTCGTTCACGATCGATTTTATAGAATTATTCTTGTGGGGTTGTTTCAACCCCCTAAGAGTGTGCAAGGAACGTGTTAAAAAGATGTTTCTTAGCTTCGACTGCTCTACGACATACAAAGCCCATCGGCGCGGAACACTTCCGCATGTTTTCTCGTTAGACGCTCGTCCGACGTGATGTGGACCGTTACCACTTGGATGACCGTCCGACCGCGCGAGCCGTTACTACTTGGATTCCGTCTGACCGCGAGAGTCGTTACTACTTGCTTGATTTCTTAAGTGGTCGAAACAACGGGAACTATTAGACGAAACTTTCAATACGTAACTACAATTACTAACGACATACGTTCATTCGAGCGAACTGATATTGTATGAAATCGATATTGAGAAAAATTCTCAAACGTGTAAATAACATATTAAAAAAAGAATATTTGCTACTTGTGACTATAATTGCATAGCCGAATATAATGAAATTACACGATATAAATATTATCGGAAAAATTGTAGCGAAATAAATATGATAATTTTAACTGAAAAAAATAATCTTCGTAATAATTGTTGAAAGAATTCGCGATAATAGCCTTGTATGCGTATTGCTGCTACAATTTGGTTCGTCAGAACAATAAGAAATATGGTTAACGCCGAGGAAGACTATCATTTCAGCGACATTAGTTATTTTCTTATCTCACCGTGAAAATAGCGTGTAAACAATGGACGCTTCATCCCGGCCGAGGGGACGAATCGTTCTTCGTTATCATCACGATAAACATCGCGATATTAGCGCTTTCGCGTAATCTCGGAGCAATCTGCGCTTTGATCGTCCAACGAGAGCGACTGTCGCGCGCGAACTAGCCGCGCAATCTCTCTCTTTCTCTCTCCCTCCGTCTCTCCTCGAGTGAGGAATAATAAATATCGCGGCGCTATTAAAGAGACTTATGGAGGCTGCGCTGCTGCGTATCTCCGCTTTGTGTATATACACGGGCAATCCCGTGGATTTGTTCGTAACGACGGCGAACTTGTTGTTTCTACCAGCCTCGTCTTGCGAGGAATCGCGGAAACGTGCCTGGGACCGGAAGTAATGAAGATTCAGCCGCCATGACGACGTTCGTGCGCACACCGGATTCGTTACGTGCTCGCAGCATTTATTGAGTTTATCCTTGCGCTCCCTCGCCCCTTTCCCCTTCTCCGCCATCCTCGCCACCACCTTGCTCTCTTTCTCTTCCTCTCACGTGTGCGCTGCACAAACAGCGCCTCGATACTTTCATTTTGAAGCGGACGAAATACCGAAAGAGCCCCATCGGAGCTCATCTCGGAAGGTATCTCCTTAGTAGCGACCTTCTTAAAGAAACGAGACGAATCACCCCCGTCTCGTCGTATCCGGCGACTGTAAAACGATATTCCCTACCGGGGCCGATCGTCGACTTCTCGTCGAAATTCGCCGGGTATATATTCGCGAATTGTAGTCCGCTTTTCTATACGACGGAAGAACGGAAGGGAGGAACAACGAGGGCACGCACTTTACGTGGACTTTTTGCCTTGTCATTCGCGGATCAGCGGAGAGCGATGTCCCGTAAAATCACAAGGATCGTGCGTGCGGGGGCGTGCACGGTGATCTGGCGTGTACACGCGCATTTGCATGAGGAAAATAAGGAGCGGAGCAACAATTCGCGATGCAGCGATATCACGGGAATATTGGAAGCCGCCGCCGGCGAAACCAGGCGAAATACATACATATATCTCCGATTCCCGCCCGTTGGCGGAATAAAAGAAGATTGGAAGGAGGCACGCGCAGTGAAGCGGGGGGCGGAGAGGCGACACGGCGGTTTACTTTTGAAATCGAAACGCGGCACGCGTGAAAACCGAAGCGCGCGAAAAGTGCCGGCAATTGGGGCGGAAACGAGGGGAGCGCAATAATGTATCGTCGTAACGAGTGCTATTTCAAGCTCGACCCACTAATCCGATTTTTTGCCGACGATGGTCCACGCGAATATTGCGAGCGTATGCGTGCGGAAAGCGTGTTTCCGATATATCGAGATATTTCGACGGCGTTGCGCAGGCGACGAACCGCGGGAAAGAATTTTGCGATGTCAACGATGTGAAGTATCGATAACACAGGTGAGCAAAAAAATATTTCTGTCGAGTAACTCTAGTCAGTGATTTGTTATAAAGATGTTTTTTTCTCCATGAATCGCTGATCTCTTATCTTAAAATTCGAAATGACTTGAAAACCTGACGTAATTTGACGGAGCAATTTGATTTCGACGGCCTCGTTTCTGCGATCGAAAATCCACAAGAAACACCTACTCCGATTACAATCACTCGACAGATACTTTTTTATCGACCTGTGTAATTAAATCCCGGCGATACACGGCCGCTCGAAATCGGCGACGGAGACTGTGCGATATGTTACGCGCGTAAAAGCACACAAACGTCGCGGACAGTCAGTAATTGATTAAATGGCAAACAAACATGAACGTGCATCTGGCATTGTGGTAAATTAGAGATGTGCCCGACATATAAATTCGACATTTAATGGAAAAGACATTTCCGGCGCTTCGCCGCTTCGGACTCGAGGCGAAGCCTTCAAAGCTGTATTCGAACTTGCAAAGCTCGCGCGTATGCAATATTCAAATTCCGCCATTAAAATTACATCCCATCTCCGGAGGGTCTTATATCTTTTCTCTGAATTTGACTGCGAAATAAAACCCTGCGGGGCTTCATGCTACGCGCGCGTATACGTTTCCAATTAATATTATAATCCGGCTCTTAATGAAACTTCATCGCGCCGGTTTTAACGTGTTATTTCGCCGATTTACATAGCCCCCTCGACGGAAAAACATGCTTTGTGCGCGGGACTTTAATATACGCAAATCTGGATACAACGTTTTAGAGACTGACGTACCTTCAAAGACTCGCGCGAGCCCCACCTCCTGACTTATTTGCCTGGCAGTCGAAGTACTCGATTATCTGTAGCCGGATAGTCGTTCAACGAGGGTCGTAAGAGGCATAAAACGGTATTACCTTCCGGGAAATCTGCGATAAAGCGGGTAAAAAGGAGGAAAAAGGACCGACGGGGAAGAACGGGTGGACCTGGAGGGTGGGACAGGAAGAGGGCGGGATGAAAGTAATTTCCGGACTGAAAGAAGCCGACTTCAGAGTAAAAACATAATCAGAGGGATGGTCTTGAGTCTCTCACAGATAGAGGGAGGAAGACAGAGATAGAGAGATTGGGCGAGAGAGGAGCAGGAGGAGGAAGACAGAGAGAAAGAGAGACAGATTGATGGATTATGGGCCCGATAAATCAAATTTGCAGCATATTTGCCGAGGAACGATACAAATGAGGCGGCCGGCTAAGTCCAAGGGATCATATTTTTTTGGAGGACAGTCAACGACAGAATTTCACAGCGACTCCGGCACTTTAATGGATAAAGGTACACGCTTACGTGCGGATAGATTTCCCGAGGGGAATGTGGAACGCTCGTAAATTAAATGCATTAGAGGATAACAAAATGCGGAGCACGAGCGGCGCTCGTTAAGGTGGCGGCGATATGTAGAGTCGAACAACCGCCGTTCGCGAATAAGTCGAATACCTTGGAGTGTTTAGGGGGTTTAATGGGTGACACGGCTCTCGTGGTCCACAAAACAACCAGGACACGTTGCCACGCAGCATTTCTGCCTGTCAGTGGCAGACAGCCTCACATTTGAACCGAGCGTCCCGAACTACCGACGCGACGGTGGCGGCGACGACCATTTGCATCGCCATGCGGTATGAATGCGATGCATCCTTGGCTCGCAAACGGCTTGCCGTCATAAATCATGTGCTTCTCGATCCGTTATCTTTGCAGTTACAAGCGCGTTCCGAGAGCTTCCGAACGAGATCTCTACGATGAACTAGACGCGAGGGAGAAAGAGAGAGAGAAAAACAGAGAAAGCAGATCGAGATGATGTTTCACGGAGTGTCTTCGATCCATATTAAAGTAGTAGGACCGTTGAACCATTTTCTTAGGAATCCTTTTAAATTTTAACTGCGTATTGGTGAAAATATCTACACGTCTCTAAAGTTAGCAAACAATTGACCATTCGGAAGCTGAGATATTCGCAACTAAAGATGACATTTGTTGTACATATTCCTTGAAGTTAGTGTCCTATTTTTAATTTTTATTTTTTATTTCCTCTAAATAACATTTAAGATTTTAAAGAAAAATCATTGCAATATTAGAAACTAATATCTACAGTCAAAAATTTCAGAACTGACTGTGCTGTTTTGAAAATATAGCTGTACGAAGTTTACACAGTTTATAATAATATCCGTGATATATGTAAATACTTCTATTAGTTCAACTAACATATACATTATTAAGAAAAATAATAAATAAATGATATATCCGTGTTTGTAATATTGTGTGTATATTTATCTCAATTTCGTTCAAAGTTCATATTTGTTACTTAGATAATTAAATAAAGTTATAGAAAATATTTTCTTCAGTACGCAATAGGCTTATATAGAAATCTTTTAATTTCGCCAAAAACCGCAAAAAATCTAGCATTTCATGGACCCACTACTTTAATAGCGACTTTTGTCAAATTCTGATTAGTCTAATTGACGATATAAATTGCTATCATTCGAGTATTATCTGTTCTATTTTAGCAAAATAGATAGAACTGATTAATTTCTCAGTTATTGTTGGACAAATTATACAGCTGGAAATTGCTGTTGATACTTTTGTCGGTGATTAATTGATTAGTTTAATTAATGGGGTATGATGAAAGTTATCCTAACCGTTATGACCTGAAAGCGAACCTCAAGCGAGATATTCAAATTTGAATTTAGAGCTGGAAGTGAATTTTTAATTCGCCACTGCAAATGTAATGTCACATACATCGCGATTCAATTGAAAGACACGAATCTAACTAGAAATTCATTCGCATAAAGTCGGAGTATCTCAAAATAAGGCAAATTTCAAGTAATGATTATTAATACGTCGACCTTCGACTCGTCGAGTCTGACGTCGAGATCTACACATTGTCGACGGACGACGCACATTCGCCCGATAAACGCCTACGAATAAAATCATCAACCAACACACCGCAAGCCGTATAATTTCCCCGGCTCGATTATTCTGTCCGACGGAGTGCGTGATATAAAATTTGCATTTAGTGGACTATATACGACCGCGGTAAAACACACGGCTTGGCACCGTTTCGGAACAATATTCGGCCGGACAACGCGCACCTACCTCGCAACGCAGTGTTAGCGTGACCTACTCGAAGACATTCGTTATAATTAGCGTCACGAGCACACCTCGTTGTCCGCAAACCGCAGCGGGCGAATTACTCTAATGTCTCAGCCGAAATCGTGCATACGGTTGTGTTGCACAATGTCGACCGCCGCCGCGGCGGCGTCAACGACGGCGGCATCGCATACCGGAGGTGCAAAATCGGCTGCGACCAACAATGCCGTAATTCAAACGCGCGCTCTACCACGGTCGTCAAGAAGTTCATAATCCCGGTGTTTATGACCGCCGTGGAAACTCATAATGTCGAGGAGGAGTGCGCGGCTATCTGTTTTCCAGTCGTTTCTCATCAAGATCAGCGCGGCCTGCGTGCGTCTCGCGTTATTATTCGCGCGCGATTACGATACGCCGTTCTCTCTCTCTCTGAACGGCTGCGATTAACCCTGGAATGGATGCCCGGGGGTTGTGCGCCACCCCCGCCTGGTTTTCCGTGACTCGCGCTAGCTCGCTAGACTTAACGCGCTGCCTGGAATAATTCGGACGTTTATGGGNGGGGGGGGGGGGGGCAAAAAAAGAAAGGATTCTCTCTCGAGGCGATTTGAATTCCGCATTGCGGCGTGCGCTCCTATAATTAACTCTAAAATGGATACTGTGGGGTTGCACACTACCTCGTGAAATTTTTAATTCCTCGCTTGTTTTATCATGCTATGATTCACTGCTTCAGACATGCTGACACTCTTATCATCAAAACGCGTCATTGTTGTTTGGATGCCCGAGAAATAGCGACGCTGAAATTTTGCTGCTACTTTGATGCTCTTAAGAATAATGTAATGTAAGAAAAATTGCGCCTACTGTCGAAGTAGTCGAAGTCTATAAGTCGTCGAGACTTATAGACTAATGAAAAGCCTGTTTTTATGATATTGATATTTATTCACGTCTATCTTGAACCTTTAAATCTACAGATTTAATTTCAATGCTACCTTGAATGATCTATTTCGACGCTAAAACAGCACAAACAGAAATTTATGACATCAGAATCAAAGTGGGAGTAAATTATATTATTAGAAAGAGAAATTTAAAATCTATTTTACTGTCTTAGTTCTCCCACTATGTTGTGGAGTTAAAGAGGTTTAATATAGAGTCAAAATTTCGACTCGATTAACTGTTGAATTTTTATGGTGCAATCAGCGAAAGAGTTTACAACACTTTGACCTCTAATGAATTTTAGAATCCAGTATCCCCAATAGGAGAAGGTGTTTTTAGTAATTCTCTAGAAATAAATTCTTCTCCGTAGATGTTCCAAAATCGAGATAAACATGTTGCAGACCTATCTTTCACTGACTGTACAGAATAGTCGGGCTAGTCAACTACACATTCATATTTGAGTGTGAAAGTCAACATTATCCATTCCAGGGTTAAAGATAAGCGTACGATTTGGGAAACGGCGAATTGCGTCGGCCTCGCAATCCCCGTGGAATCGCGTCACGCAGTCGTCGAGGAAACAAACGGGCGAAACGGCGGGAGGGAAGCTCCTACCTACCTACGTACGACGTACGACGCTGCGGAGGACACGAAAACACGAAAGAAAAGGTAAAAAGGAGCCGGCGGGAGGTTGGGGCGCAGTCTGGATATGAAATATGCGCGAAAAGTCCGAGCAAACACGATCGCGAAGCTTCCTTTTCGCTCTTTCGACGAGCTTTTCCGTCTTGCCACCCGCCTGCCTGCCCTTCTTCCGTCTAGCCGCGCCTCATGCAAGATTCTACCTCGTGGAAATGATGGCAGCTCGTTTGGCCCTGGAAACGGCGATTCTTTTCGGTCACGAAAAAGAAAGTGCGGGAGAAAGAGAGAGAGAGAGAGAGAGAGAACGAGTTTCCCTCCTGACCCCCGGCGAGGTGTAAGCTCGCGGACAAGCAGCCCCGCGTCCAATATCATCTTTCTACCTTCGTACAATCTCGTACCGCCGCCAGCAATTTCGCAGTCTAACCCTTAAGCTGCCGCGTCCTCTCGGCGAATCACCATCAACGTTTTATACGGGACGCACATACGACCGTACTAGGTTGTCTCGTTCCGAGTAAGGCATCGGCGAATTCGCAATTTGCGTCATATTTAGGACAAGTGGGTGTTTCTTTTATATGAGGAGGGGCTCGCAAAAGTCCATCAGATTTTTATGAGGATGTAATGTGTCACGCATATTATGTAACTCAAGTGAGACACTCGGGTCTGGTTCTGAATTCAGGTCCGACTGTCTCACGTGAATAATAATCTATAAAAAAATTCACCTCTTCAAGAGAAGGTGAAAAGGAGCCAAGTACACGCGAATAACCGTTCTTTTTAAATATTGAAAAAAAATTGTTTCTGAGGAAAGGTTATTATGTAAAACATTAATTCTGAGCCGTACCTATTTAATTTTGTCCGCGTTGAAGTCATGTCGTCGCGTAAATATACACGGTCACGCGTGCACTCGGTTCGATACACGACCGTGTATCTTGATAATGTTAACAGATAGTCTGATTATTTTAAGTTTCTTGCACAGTGTCGTCCGTGTTCGATGGAATTAGCATTTTGTTAATGCGAAGTCAAAATTTCAATTCGGACACACATGTCACGTTCGAAGTATCCGCCATCGTTACTCACGATTCTCTTCGATCACCTTTCAGGCAACTTTCCGATCCCGCGGCTCCAAAATGAAAATTCATCTTTTGAGTCGATGAAATCGTTGACGATCCGATAAACTTTCGCAAGCTTCCTTACTAGAAGCGAGCCGCTAAAAACGCCAACAATCGAAGGTTTTGATCGGAATCCCTTTCCGTTGACGGATTGCCCGAATTTCCAGAACGCAGGTGTAACTTGCCGTTCCTTCAGAATGGAATTACCTTGCGGTGACGGCAGGATGGATCGTATCGATCGGCTATCGATTGCCAAACGAACGAAGAAGGGCGATCAGCATTTCGCGGAACGCTCGAGAGATCAAGGGCGAGATATTCTTGTCGGCTTAATGGCTTCGTTAATTCGACAAGCCGGTCTTCGTCGTCTTTTCTTCACGCGCGCGGAATTCCGTCGTTCGTTAGTTTAATTAACGAATTTATCGTCCATTTCGGCAGAGAAACACCCTTCCAATCGATAAGTTTCCACTAATTGAAATCGTGTTCGCATCTCTGTAATCTATCCATGCGTACCGCTCCTAATTGGAGGATTAAAGTCGCGAATTATGATTCGCCCGTTCGTTTATTCGGCTATACCCTTCGATCGGATGAGTCCATCAAGAATGATGGCGACGGACGATACATATGCAGCGTGTACAATTTTCACCTTGTTAAAAGAACACCACGACTACGTGCACCGCCCGAGACGAAATTTAACTGTTACTATATCTATTCTGAGAATTCCATCGGGCTTGAAGGAAAATCTCGAAATACAATGTTACATTATATATTAAAACTTAAAGAAGGATCTGCTAAAAGCGTCCGGAATGGCCACCGACTCTACAGTTATTTGCATAAATGAATTTGGAATTATTTAATCTTTTACTATCTCTGAATATTTTATGTGTACTTAAACTTTGTTCTTGATTTGAATAAATAATGTATCAATTATTTTACTTATTTAACAGCAGGTAAAGCAATAAAAAATGTTAAAATGTGCAATAAAAAAATGTTAAATAATTTAATAAATAATAAAGATTATAGAGTATATGTACAAATAATATAAAACAACAAATTTTCCTCCTTCATATTCCATTTTATTATTATTATTATACTATTATTTTTACTAACGTCGAGGATTTCAATAATGTTAGGATATTCAGAAATGGGAAAAGAGATGAGAGTTGTAAAAACGTAAAAATAGCAGTTGTGTATTCGCAGTGAAGCACCGATGAAGATCTTAATTTAAATCCCACACGATAACAAGGTTGAGCAATATTAAAAAGAAACGTTGACTGGTTAAGAACAGAACTTGCAGAGCGGTATTTTTGGAAACACTTGCGGGAGTTATAGTTGACTTTAAATTTCGCAGCTGGGGAAATCAATTAGTAGACTTATAAGCTCGCGAGACAGCATATATATATTTGACATTTGCGTAAAATACCAAGTGTAATTAGAGATTTCGTTGAATAATTGATCGCACTTTTTGCTATTTCAGTCACTCCGAGACACGAGATAAACACCTGTCTCGTCCTCGCAGGTTTTCTTATCAAGCTTGGCAATCGCAGACTCGCCTGTCACTTTATTCTTAGATCGATCGTTACCTTACAAAGCGACTTTTCGCCCACTTCGTTTGGGACAACGAATGAAAGATACCGTCGATTCACAATCAACGACACGAGACACAACAGAGCGCGTCACGGGGCGACGCAGCGGGAAGGACGCTCATTTACGCCGATAACGTACGATCCCTCCAATTTTCGCGGCCCGAAACGACTCTCGTTCTCGAAAGCCAGAAGTGTATTCACGGTCGATCGGGCGACTGTAAACTCTCGCAGGGCGAGGGACCATCACTCCCCTGGAAAAGGGAGAGAAAACGTCGCCGGGCCTGGATGTCGAGAGCGGAGTGCTAACGGCGAAAGAAGACGAGCCAATCGATAGCCTTCGATAAACGAGGAACGACGACCCGACAAAATATTGACTCGTACCACTCGGCAGTGCGGTGCCGGCAGAATTTCGGTGAAATTTTCGCGAAATCCCGCCGTGTCTTAAGAAACGCGAGAATCGCATTCGACTAGGGGAACGAGAATTACCATACGCAAATTCGACCGACGAAACAAACATCTTTCGTGCATTTGTCTCGTCTCCTTCGACTACCGCCGCGAGGGACGAGCTGTGCGGTCGCGCGAATCGAGTAGATCACATTGTCACTTTCGCGCGGCGCCCAATTACTTTCACGAGGTAAGTGAGGAAAAGAAAATCCACGACAAATATCGCGGACCGTCTCGTCTTCAAACGGCCCTAAACTCGCGCGACTCCACGTTTTCGGGAATATTCTTATCGTCTCAGTTGGAACACGGAAGTGCCGTCAAGAGCGGGGTAAACGAGCCTGCCTTCGGAGATAAAGATAAGGGCGAAGAGGTAGAGAAGCAGGAGGGTGAATTCGGGGTCGTTGCGTAGGGCGAGCATCGACGCCGTTTCCACTTCCAGAGTACACGTTCACACACGTACACACACGCGTGCCACACATTCCGTGCCGCTTTATCGCGAGTTACGGCGGTTTCGCCGAGAAATTATTTTTTCAGGCCACCTCTCCTCTACCCTCCCACGCGGGCCACGCGCACTCTGTACGGTGCAACGTAAGCATACAATACCGTCGCTCGTGCTTTATCCGGGCGCGCAGGAGCGCCCTTACCGTCCGCGAGATATACAGGGCTCTTCGAAAAATACGATCGTAATCTCACGAAAACGTTCGAGAGGACTTCCGAGGCGGTGGAGAGGAACAAAAAGAACCGCTTTACATCGCGGCGGACTAATACAGCGCCCGAGAGGAAACATTCTTCGTGTACGCTAACGTTTATTATTTGTAACGTCGACGTTTCACGCGAAAAAAATCCCACGCTTTTGGGGTCAGATCTCTCGATCCTATCACACGTCGATCGCACGCATGGTGTTTCATGAATTATTTTGCCATTTTCCTACCGACGCTACATTGAGACACGATTAACACTAGAATCGCCAAGCTTGTGCAGTAGCCCGTTAGAACCGCAATTATCAAACTTATCTTATTGACGATATTATCTTATCTTACGACTTATCTTATTGATCTCATCAGTCGTTATTGTGTTATCTACTATAATCTTATTATCAAACCGATTCCAGCTTTAAGTCAGCATTCACGACGGTTACGGTAGGTTCTAAATTTCGATTTGAGGACACATCTGCAGAATTTAAATTTGTAACTTGTAACGACACACATTTAGTGGCTCTATAAAAGTACCAAGGAACGGAGACTTGATTGAATGATTGATCGCGTTCTCCAGCAAATCTACAGCTAGCCGAAAATGGCCTGAAAGCGGCATCGAAACTTTCGGCTATCTATTATGCACGCTCATCAAGACCAACTTGTCTTGGAACACCGCTGACCATATTAAATTCCTAACTGACTCTCATCCGGCCGAATTCACTTTGCGATTGTACATCGGAGAGCTTTCCCGATTCCCAGTAATAATTAATAAGACGACCAAAGAGACGCGGTGAGGCGCGGGCAACGCCAAATTGCGCGAGAGTCGCGGCATGCGGAGGCCAACGTATTACAGTATTAACATTTGCCGTTCAAACTGGAATCATGTCTCTTTTACGGCAGCCTGCATACGACCCGCTCGGAAATTCCCGCGGCATGACTGCACCGGAAGTTCCTAACTGCCGAAGTTGGCAGACACGACGGCTATGACGCGTCGCGTCCAAACGTGGCGCGCTCTCTCTCTCTCTCTCTCTCCCTCTCTTTCTCCTTTTCTTTTTCCTCCTTTTCCTCTCTTTCTTTCGCTCTCTCCCTCACAAAATAATTAATTGAAAGAGCGCTCGAGGTGAAGAAGAGAGCTCACGTCTTCCCGTAACACACTAGAATCCCTGGTATGTCGGAAAAACGGCATGCCCGTTAAAGCTCGAAAGGACGATCATAGGCGCAGGTAGCCAGCTAACAGGAAAAAGCTTATTCTGCTGAGGGAGAGAGAGAGAGAGAGATAGAGGATGAGGAGGAGGAGGCTCAAGGTCACCGAAACGCGACAGAATCGCGGCGTACCTGCTCTGCCTCGTTCCACCCTGTCTTCCCAAAGTCCCCCCCCCCTCCCGCTTACCCCTTGCCACACCCTCCCTTGCCACTGCCGCCGCCATATTGATCGGCACCCCTACACTTCGCAGCAACCCCTACTGCGTCTCGACCACCCCTGCAGCCGCTACCGCGACGTTGCCGCGTCTTTTTCCCCGATGATTTTCTGCGTCCCAACAATCGAGCACGTCGGCAAGCCGCCCCGCGTGCAAAATCGTTGAAAAAAATATTCGAGAACTTTGCGCCACCACCCCCTCAGATAAAACTGTGAAATATCGGTATGCGGGCTATGCCCGGTAATATCGTGAAATATTGGAAACGTCAACGATCGAGCAGCCTTGGGATAAGCACGCTTAAGTGTCCGGTAACGTCTTCGCAAGAAGCGCGAAACTCAAAAGCGCACGTGACACACATACGTACGAAAATCGACATGTGTTCGATCCGCGCATCGAGAAGAGATGCGCACGAAACCCCGTCGCGCTGAACGTGTTATAAAAGATAAATCCTTTACACCAGCAGATCCGAGAGGTAGACGTCTTTCTAAAATGCAACATGAAGAACCATCGATGGATCCTCTAACTTATGCATCACGCAACGTGTAATGCACATAACAGAACGGCAGATCGCGTAAGAACGAGGGCTAGTTTTTGCACCTCTTATCTCGAGACTCGCGCGCGCCGACTCGTATCCAGGAATTGATAACCAAATGTGATTTCTTCACCACGCCGCGATGGACGTTCCCCCGGGATAAAAAGTGCTGAAGATACACGCACACGGGTTGGGACAGTATTTATCAACAGCTTGAATCTTCGAAAAATGAAAGTTTAACCAAATAAAAATATTTCATTATCGACCAGATGAAGATGAAAATAGTTTACATTTGCAGAAAGTGTACAGAAAAAAATTCGTTTCTGCAATTAAAAACTAGCTCCCACAGGTGAAAATTAGCTGCGTATAATACAACTGAAATCCAATTAATCCAGCTAATTTCTTTTGCCCCTAGTTTTTAGCTCTTCTTCCGTGTGTTCGAATTCTGTTTTTCCCTGTGATGACCATTGATGTCAAAGAAATTTCTATTAGATACATTTCTCTTTTACTCTCTCATGCTTAGGAGATATTCAAGGTGATGATGGTTATCGCCTTATCCTGTATATACACGTGGCTACCTTCTGTGTATGCGAATACGTACGCACGTCGTGTCGCATTTTCCTTTGACTCGTTACAGGTGCAACGGCCGCGCGAGCATGCTGCTTCCCTTTCTTCTCAATCCTATTATTCGCCAACGCATCATCTCTTATCTTCGGCTCGTTTTCCCCTTCGTACTTTCCGAAAGAGGCATACAGAGAAGGGTCAGAACAAGAGGGGGGGAGAGAGAGAGAGAGAGAGAGAGGATCGATGTCTTCGCGAGCACTCCGTACAACGGCCGGTAATATCGTTTTCTCACCTTTACGTCCTCAGGAAACTCTCAGAACTTTTCTCTCTCTCTCTCTCTCTCCGCCGATGGCAACCTTTGACATTAGTTGTAAAGCACTGTTCTAGGAAGACCCAACAATAGCGCGTGGCCGTGATTTCCGATCGTTTTTCGTGACTGCGATTTCGTATGTCCTATTTTTACGAGAAAGGGAGAGAAAGAGAGAGAGAGAGAGAAAGAGAAAGAAAGACTATAGAGAAACGCTACCCGACAATTAGTTAATCTCCTTGCCCGTCCAATAGCTCCCTTTATCGAGACCCTTTGTTACTGGGGATTTGTTTGCCGACGTTGGAAATTGACTCCTCCGGTAACGTTAGCTTTTGTTTAAAAATAGATCAGAACGCAGCGATTCTTTTGCAATACGGTACACAAGAGAGGGACGAGGGGAAGGGGGGAAGGCGAACATGGTACCGCATTATTTGCGCGTATAATGCACGAGCGCAATTATCATTTCCCGCATTCGGGCCACTCAATCGAATCTGGGGCGCGTGGACGCGAAGAAACGATTGATGACGCACACAGATTACGATCGGGTTAATTCGCGGCGTCGACGCGCCTCTCTCTTTCTCTCTCCGGCTGAAAGAAGATAATGAAAAATTTAAAAAAAAAGGGAAAGAGGAGAATCCACGGCGCGCTCCGATTAATTTCGTCGAACCGTCGATGAGGCTTGATTCCGGAATTTCTGACCGAATGTTCAGTCCGCGGAAAGGTTAGAGGTTGCCGAAAGGTCACGCGGCATCGTCGTGCCGCATTTGGTCGTTATGCAACTTCCTTTGAAAATGTAAAATGCACGCTCCACAACGAAAAAAGAGGGTGAAAGCGAAGGGAAGTTATAAGTTCGAGAGCGTTTGAAATAGCTCCGCAAAATCGATCTGCCCCGCCTACGTCTTCGTCTTTATTTTACATCGAAAGAGAGAGAGAGAGAGAGAAAGAGAGCACGGTTTATCATTCCCGGGCTCCTTCCCGCGCGGATCGACCACGACGCTATCAATGATGAAGTGTAGCGCATTTAATAATGGTTATTCCCGGCGACTGTTGGAAACAGAAACTACTCCTCGGCCACTCGTACTCGAGCGCTCGCAACTATGTAGAAGACCGAAACTTGGGCGTCTACGTCGCGAAAGCAGCCGTGACCGAGCGAACGGAGAGACTCGACACTCAACGGACGGGGACGGCGAGATTTCCCGGACGGAGAGATATCAACACTTGGATCGATAAAGATATTCGACGGTGCAATTAACAAGTGGAGAAAAGTACAGACAGCCTGCGTGAAGGATCACTCGGTAGCGTCGGACAGATCGCCGTGTTAAGTTTCCCTTCTCGAGCGGTATCGACTCGGCGACATGATTGATAAGGCGTTACCCTTCGGAGTTTTCAAGCGTGACCACAGCGGAGAGCGAAGTCGACACACGCGTTCGGTCTGTCATGTCAGCGACTGACAAATTGGATCAATATCGCGATTTCCGGGAAACAATAGCCGGCCGAACGCGACGGTAAAAGTGGCGGGCGCGCGGACTTTAATAACCGGCCGTTAACGAAGTTTGATGTATCGCCGGGATCTCGGCCGCGCAATTCGAGGGCACCGCGTGTACGGTGGAGGTTAGAGGTCGCGCCGCTAAGTTCCCGGGAATGCAACGTGGAATTTCGCGAACCATCATTTCCGAACTCGACGAAAGAGTCACACGAGCGGGCCGCGCCCGGCGACTTGTGGCCAAGTTCAACCTCGCCGGGGGCGGATCGGCGCGACGGAAAAAGTCGATCGATCGAGCCAATTTCTATTCAATCGTTATCAATTCCTTCGGCATTACTCGTCGCTTCTCATTCGAGCATTCACTGTGACGTCCAGCGAAATTAGAAACGTCAGATTTAATTACTGCGCGAGTATCGATCCGTAAGTAGGTCGTCAACGTTGTTATTTCCTCATTACGAGGTTCACAGAAACAAGTCTTAATTTAGCCGAGCGTATAAATCCGACACTCTCCCCCTCCTCCCAACGATACACTTCATATTTTTTTCTCTACCTGTCCATATATCTGTATTTATTTTTGCCTATCTATTTATCTATTTATTTCTATCTCTCTATCTGTGGATTTGTTCGGTTTAGCTGAACCAGATTGGATTTTTTGCGCTGAGAGTGAAACAAGAATATAATCTGGCGCTGAAGGGAAAAGGAAGGAAATTCCAATGCAACACCGGTTCAGCGGAATAAACCTTACACTGCCACTACATATATACCTACAACGATGTCACTTAATGTTGATGCAGGACATATAAATTATTATAGACTAAAGAATATTGTAATTAGATTATATGAAAATGATGCCTTTGAAATGAAGGTAGATCCGAATTACCACCGGTTCCTAATCTATCGGATCGATTTCGATTGAATAGGTCCCGTGTCACGTATAGAAGATTTATCCCCCGATAAATACTTGATCGCCCATGACGCCACATCAAGCCAGACGTCGGAAATTATGGAAACCTCCGTGTCCGTTTCCATCCGATCTCCCATCGGCCCCTTTAAACAGGGTAATAAACGATCGCGTGCAAAAATGCGCGCGGGGGTCGCTTGCGGGATTTATTTAGGCGCGCGGCGAGTGCCTGATTTTCCAGCCGTTAATCATTCATCCCGTCGTTTCGCGGCTACGAGCTACGACGAACCGGCTAACACGTCGCGCGCGCGCGTTCGTGTAAGTTCCGCCGGGGCTTCGGATCATAAATCAGTCCATTAGACGATCGGACATGCTATCCTTTTAAGTAGATATATATACAAACCGAACGCGCGCGCGTCGGACGCGTCCGACACACGGCCGACAGGATTCTCTCGTTCCGCGCATGCCACTCCTTTTTAATATTTCTTCCATCCCCACGAACCCATTCTCCCCCCGCCTTCCTTCCGCTTGTTCCGTTGCTTTGTCTAGCCCACGTCGCGACGGATCTACGTCCGCTCGTTTTTAGCCAGTCATTGGTCAACGTTGAAATCGCAACGCCGATACGATACTTCGCGCGAGCCCGAGCGATAGCGACATTCTCCCGGAAAGAAGATAGACGAGGACTCGATGGTTTATCTTCAACGTCGATTGAACATCGGAGACTTCGGACTTCCAACATGAGCGCGCGATTCATCGAGTACATTGACCGAAAGCTGTTCGAAATCCGCATTTCGCTACTGATGCGAGAGCGAGAAAGCGCCACGATCACGGGATTAAGGGGGGGTTCTAACGCTAAATATTCCCAGTGGCGCATCAATGGTGTCTCTCTATAGATTTATTATTTATCAAGCAAAATTTCGTTCCTATACACTTACTTCACTAACTAAATAATAAATCTGAATTTGAAACGAAACTCTAATTTTTTTTTTCTTATTAATTATTACAAGTTATATTTATGCATCACTCGATCTAATAGAAACGCACAGATAACGGAAAGCAGTATGTAAGTGTTTGAATATATGTCTACATGTTGTATATGTGTATATATCTTGAATATTATCACAAATTATAAACTTGTCACCGCTGTATTTTTAAAACGAAACGGTCAATAATTCTGAAATTTATCTATAATATTTATATATTAGTCTTTAACCCTTAGCGAACGAATGCCGCCATATTCGCGACATTATTCGCACATTAAAAATGCGCTCGTTCGTTAAGGGTTAATATTACAATAGTTTCTGAAACTTCCGTCTTATACACAAATATATCGGATTAGAAGAAATTTAATGTTTTATGAGGTTCCAATACTCGTACAAGCTCACGTACAAGTTTATAATTAAATATTTCGGAAACAATAAGGGCGATTGGAATTTCTGTTACGCATTGTTAGTTCAATGAACTTTTGTATCATGTATATATTACAGATTTATCTTATATTTCGTCGAACGCTTGAACCCCTTTTAACTCTTTGAACGCGGAGCAGCGCGGTGAAAAAGTGCTCTGCATGGCCGGTACTCGGTAAGATTGGTCGGATGATATTATCCGTCTGTGTGAGCGATGTTATCAAGTGAAACAGAAATAAATTACCGTTTCAAACTTATGAAACCCTACTACCGGAGCACGTCGTTAACAAGCTGAGAGAGAAAAAGCGAGCGCGAGCGCAAATGAGGAAGTCCTTGAGAACGTCGGTGGTTGACGGCGAAATCCGAGCTTATATATATGCGCCCTTGCAGCGCTCAAAGGGTTAACAACCGTCTATGTCAAGTAACGAAATAAGGGCTTTACCACGACGACATATTTTATCCGGGCCGACAGGCGGGCGAATCGATGTGAGTATCGCGCTGCGGCGATCTCTTTCTCTCTCTCTCTCTCTTGCGACGTGTATTTTCCCGCGCGCGCGTGAGCGCGTCCGAGATTTCTCGAATGATGCCGCGTGCAGCACGTCGATCTGTCAAGCGTGAAGATCAATCGGGGCCAACGTCTTGCAGGTGCAACGACATTGCGGGGGGCCGCGCTACCGTTGTCGATCCATCGTGCGCCCGCATCTTTCTTCTCGATCCGCGACAGAAAGCGGGGCGATATAACAATGATAATAATAATTTGGGCTGTAAATTAAATTCGAAGCTCCGAGACTTCGAATTTCTGAACCTTTGGCGCGTTACATTCGAATAATAAAATTTCCAAGTATTAAACTGATATTCTCTAATTGCATTTTGTCGCACCCTCCAAAATTAATTCTATCAACAGCTTCGATACTTCGATATCTTCGAACAGAGCTCGAAGCTTTGAATAATTCGAATCTTCGTCGTCAGATATCGGATTATTTCGAAATTTCAAAGCTTCCGACATGTCGAATAGTGCTACCACTAATAATAATAATGACGATGATGATAATAACTCAACAAGATTAACCGCAACTATGCGCTCCCGCATTTTAATCGAATACACAGTTTCGCGCTGCCGGGTGCCCGATTCGATTAACTGGAAAAACACGTGAATCCCGACGGTGGATTAAATTTTCGGTTTTCCGATTATTATTATCATTATTATTATTGCTATGTACGAGCGTGTTTTAACGCGATGAAAATTTCAGACCGACCGTGTCGTGCGGGTCGCCTATTGGTTCTCTCTCCGTCCCCGCCTCTCTCCCTCCCTACTCGTGTTTCGCGACAGTGGATTACATTTAATAAATCATCCGGATTGGTCAACGCGCGCAATTTCGCGACGTTACGATGTAGGTAGAACGTCTTAGCGCGAGTAATCTTCGCCGTCCGCCGTCCCGAGAAGATTTCCAGGCCACGAAGCTTCGCTCGCAAGACCCTTCCCGTCGGCGTCGTCGGTCTCGCGACATACTACAATACGAACAGCGGCGGCGGTAGCAGCAGGTGAAGGTAGGTACGTAGGAAACGTCCGATATCTCTTTTGAAAAATAGTCCGCAGGGTGGAGCCTTCGCTCAGAGTAATTCTTGTGACGAATGTACTACGCCGGATTCAACAATGGCCAGCCGAAGCGCATCGCCGACCCCTTTAGAATTATGTTCTTGTCAGCCGCGAGTCATCGACCGGACGACGAGGCAAGGAGAAGGACGATGGAGGAAGGGGACTCTCTTTGGCGCCGGGAAATGTTCTCGTCAACGACGTCGACGTGGAAAGAAAGATTTCGCGAGAAACACTCATGCATCGAAATACCTCCACGAGTGCGGCAGTTTCCATCTTGTCGCGAGAATTCGTTGAAGGAGAAAAACACGAAGAGATTCTCGGCGCATTGTTGACCGGCTATTTTAGCCGGTCACTTTTCACCGACTGTTTTTCACAAGTCAACGTGACTGTTAAAGTCGACGTGAATTATCTTCATTGACGTCAAGCTGATCGTCTGTCAACGTACAAAGTTGAAAAGTTCTGGGTTAAATTTAACGTGCTTGATATTTCACTTGTACCAAACGGCTCACTCAAATTTTTACGTTAATTTAACACAAAGCGAATACGTTTGAAAGTAACACAAATATTATATAAAAGATTAACACGAAATTCATACATTATTCGACACACTGAAATATAAAATTATGCGTTATTTTAACATTTACACATGTTGAATATCGACACAACACAAAATATGTTGAGATAACATAAACATAATATGTTGAACTATAACACGCGGGTATATCAAATGTATAACACAAAAATTTTAACGAAAACCGACTTTAACACAAATGCAAAATATTTTTCTACTGTGTGTAGATTAAAATCAACGTCAATTAACTTTGTTAATATTAAACTCTGACAGGCTAATTTTAACATCTATCAGCTTTTGTTCCCGATTATTCTTTTCTTTTCGATAGATTATTGTCGAAACACGAGATAATCCGGATCGGTCGAACAACGTTCGACTAGCAATTGGCACGAATTTTTTCGTGATCTGTCGGCAATGTGTCAAGAAGAGTGCATAATAACGAGCATCACGTCGAAGTGAATGGTCATGTGGCGATACCCGAACTTCTCTCTTGCACGATGCGCAAATTGCACACGGACGTCGAATATAATCGATCAAGGAGACCGATCGAAGCCCGGCCGGCTCCTAGTCCAAGCTCAAGCACCGTCGCTCTGTCGTGCACTTTGATTCCAGTCACGGGCGCAAAAAATCTATAACATACTGCGATGTGGGAAACGAAATTCTCCGTCTCATAAAGCATTCCTCGCTCGCGTGCCACGAAAGAGAAGGACATCGCGACGCGGAGGAAACGCGGCAGGAGCACGAGTGGGTGGACATTTCCTTGACGTCAAAGGTTCCAGCCAAGGTTTTCCAACCTAGCCGCGCGCGCGGTTTTCCAGTCACGAACGTCAGTGTGGAAAAAGGCATTACGGGTGTGCGCCGTGCCGAGGACGAGACGGCAGAAGGAAACGATATCTCGCTGCTGCACGTCTGGCCGAGAGAGAGAGAGAGAGAGAAAGAGAGAGGGAGAAACCCACGAGAGAAATTGCACCAGCGACCCACGGATCGAGCGGTTTCGAGGTGTCGAACACGCGAGACGGCCAATTAAATCGTCACATGAAGAGATAGAGAGAGAAAGACAGAAAGAGAAAAAGAAAGATAGAGGGAAGGTAAAAAGGAAAAGAGAGACTCGCTAATACCGACGAGATGGGAAAGTAGGTCGGTTTTACTTACAATTCCGCACCGGCCAGAGCAAAAGTCGAAATTCGCACTTTTCAAGCCGACTTTCGATTCCCGCACGCGCGCGATCTTCTCGACAATTATCGCAATTATCGCGCGCAATTATATCGGCTGACAAGCCTTGCGGGCCGCGTGTTTTAACACAATACGCCACGACGATTCCGCGACAAGCCAGCCAGCACCTGCAGCCACCGATATATGTCCCGCCGCGCCGCTATCAGTTCCGCTACGGTAACATGCACGACGGTGCGCACTGCCATTTCTCTGTTTACCTCTCGAACACAGCGAAATCCGGGGCGCAATACGCGGCAATAAATAGCACAAAGAGCGACGCAAATTAATCCGGCTATCGAGATTCGTCCGTTGGAACGCGTCGCGAATAAATTTGCAATTTATGCGTGCAAATGACATTTTATGCGGGCATTTGTAATTCATGAACGGAAATGCCACGAGCCGCGGCTAGTCGATTACCTCAGAGCCCTCTCTCGCTCTCTCGCTCAGCCCCTCCCCCTTCCTAGCCTGCCCCGTCTCCCCCCTCTCTCTCTTTCTCTCTCTTTCTCTCTCTATGTACACCTTTACCTTTACCGCTGACCTTTAACAACGCGAAACGCCCGTTACATCGATCGCATCGTGTCCCGAGCTCGTGCAAATAAAACGACGTCCCTTCGACGTAGATAATGATCCATTTCGATGCAAGTTGCCGCGAGACAATATTTATCGTCCGCGTCTCTTGAGTTACACCCCGAGAACTCCGCGCGATTCCCAACCACGCGATAGCGTGAGCAAGAAAGGGCGGAAGAAAGAGAGGGGAATCCCCGTGCGACTCCCCCGCGCATACCGGACGCGTGATCGAGCGAAACGACGTATGCAACGCGGATTATGCAAGGCGGATTGCTCTCCCGCGCCATTAAAAATAGTCCGAATCGCCTTCTTATCTCACCATCATTCATACGAAACGCGTATAAATAGCGGAGGGTAAACTATAATCACTGGCAGAAGCGCTGTGCGCGCGCTATAATTATTACACAAGAGCGCCGTATACGTCTGTGTCGCCTGACATTTTATCTCGCGCTTCGATTTATTCTTAGTACGTCCACCCCTCTCCACCCCTCCTCCCTCCCCCCTCTGCACCGGCCTGTTCCGCCGTGTGCTGTAATCTCCCTGTTGAGAGTAATTATATTCCTGAATGAATAAACGCCGCCAAACGATCGCTCCACGAACGATTTTAATATTTAACGCGCAGAGATCAACTCGGCTTATATTTTTATCTCTTTCCCTGCCACTCGGTGTCGCGCTTCTCACGTTCAATTCGATATGCAACATACTTTCCCGATTTATTTATGCGCACGTTAATTTTAATTGTCAAGCGACCGAAGCGTCCGCCCCCGCGTCCTTCGTACCGGGAATTCCACCGACCCGAGCATTTAGAGATACTCGGAATAATTTCGATGAATCGAAATTGCGTCGTCGCGCAAGAAACGCGAACAATCTGTCCGATCGGTCTCCGCTCCGCGGAATTCACTTGGATTAATCGCGAAGTGTTCTCCGCCGGCGTGTACGGGCACGCTCATTCATCGATTACATCGTCGACGAGGTGTTGCAGCTCGTCGACGACGGCAAGCTGTCGTTGTTGTCGCCGTACGCTCGCTATCTCGCCTTGTTTTTTGACTTTTTCATTCAGTTAAAAATAATTACATTAAGGCGCCCCACGATCGGCCCCGACTCGGGTCGATAACGCAAACTATTTCCGCTCCCTCCCGTCCGACCCGCATGCCCTCCGAACCGCTCTGTGTTCTCCGAAGAGCCAAGTGAAAAAAATGCACTAGCCTGGAAACAATTCTATTCCGGCGACGGTGTTCTGAGAGGAGGAAGAGGAGGAGGGAGGAGAATGCGCCGCGAAATCAGGAACTACGCTGCTCCTTAACAACATTTCTTGCTTATCTCTGCCGTCGCGCGGAAATGGCGTCGCCGCGGCAAAACATTTCCCGCCGGAGGAGGCATTCAATTTTTCCAACACCCAGCCCTCTCCCTCCCCTTTCTGTCCTCCTCCACCCCCTCCGGGCCGCCGCAATCGCCGGGGCTCGACCTGTCGCTTTGTCGCGCGCGGAGCGCTTATCAAGACACTGGGCCTATCGTGTAATTAGAAATGTGTACCTTAACAAGATCCGTGTGAATTCAACCTTTATTTACCTCCTTGATTTCCCTGTCTCGGCTTGAAAGTGCGCGGCCAATGGGAGAAAGCTCGCAAGGCTTTTACCCCGACGAACTTCCGAGTTCCGACCGGGGGCGAACAGTTAGCTTTCGGCGATTCTCGGAAGATAAACTTTCCCACCGGATGACGCGTTTTGAAATTCATCGAGGTAAAGGTGCGGCAGCCTTTCTTCCACCAAGCGCTCCAGAAGAGCACGCTAACCGGAATCATGCGAAACGCACTTTCGTCGAACGCGCTTTCCCGCGCTCGCGCGCGACGGAATTCGTTCGCACGAGCGAATTATCGCACGGCGATTTAATCCGGCCGCCATTGAGGCATGGAAATGTACACGCGAGGCAGAGTATACAGCATTATACTGAACACACACACGAGCCACGTCTCGACGCATTATGTAAATGCATGTAATAACATTACCTAAGTGCATACGTTTACGTTACGTTTCGAGTGCGCGCCAGTCAAGTTGTCCGTGCTGCATAATTTGCGCGGTGGCTCGCTGCCGCTACTCGTTGTTCGGGACTATCCGCCGAAATAGGGTATTACGGTCTCGTTTGTGCGAATGTTACGAACGCGCCGCTCACTCCAGCGCGACAATGCGTCCGACGTTGGCGGACGAGTGACAAGTATTTAAAACTTTACGCCGGAGGAGTAGATTCAACGACTTTGCAAGATTCTTTGTGTGTGATTAAAGAAAAAAAAGGATAGGAACCATCGGTAATAACAGTCAAATTGCAGGTTTAATTCGCAGTTGTTTACAATATAGTAGTATAGGAGAAGGTGCTATGCCTTGGATTTATATAATTAACTTGAAGTATCGGAACTTCTCGACTATTTCTCTTGTGGTCGGAAAATTCCCTTTGTGTGACGAGTCAATCTTTCATCGTGTTGAATTAATTGTTAGCGAACACGCTTGACGATTTTCAAATTTGTTGAATTATTCAGCGAATTCTGTGCAAAACTGCGTTACTACGTGTACTCGTTGACGAACTTTGGGAAAGTTCTTCAACAAAAATCAATGTAAAAAGCAAAACTACACTTGGGAGACTCGGTCTCGGGAGAAACCACCAATAAGAAAAATTTCCGATGGAGGCCACCGAGAATCACTTCCTATCCTCAGCAAAGTTCACTTTTATCGTTCAAATTAAATTAACTTGATCAAATTAGTCATTTTTGTACTTATTTATTAGCTTGCAGAGTAGGAGAGAGTGTGTCACGTACGGCGGTAAAAAAATTCTCCGATGAATACAGCACGGTTTAACTTTCTGCACTCGGAAATTACATTCGACGTAACATTTCGTTCCGGCAGCTCCAACTATATACATGACGTGTTTTAATATTTATTGAACTTTAATATTTATTGAACAAAATATCAAGTGTTATTAAATCTGAAAATATATTGATACCATAAAATCTATTGTCTTTTTAACTCATTAATGGCCAGTATCACCAGTAAATGTACCCCATTTACCGGACACGTCACTTTTGTTGAAAATAATTGGAATAATATATATAACTTTATTATTATATTTTCAGCATTCCATTTCCCTAATTATATTTTTTAAGCCTCTTCCTTCAATATAAATAATCCTGTATTAGTCTGAAACCTTTGGGAAATAAATAGACTGATGCGTTAATTAAAAATATGCGTGTAATAATTATGACTTCTAATGGACTTCGCAAGTTCGAATATATATATATTTTATTGTATTATTGATTTGTATGTTGGAACGACACGCCGAATTTGTCGCTGAACGCGCGAAAGGTTATTCGATTTTCGCAGGCGAAGCTGTGATCGCGTTCTCACACGCCAACCTCGCTCGCAAACGTCAAAGATCGCCCTTTTTCCCGTGCATGTCGCATACGTTTTTGCACTCTCGGTCCGCCAGAAATAGGCTGACTAAAAAGTGACCTTTATCTATTTGAAGTTCGGATTACCGTGGTCTACTTCTCCGCGAACCACGCCCCCCTTCCGCGAGGCATTAATCGCGGCTCGCTGACTATCGCTAGAAATGCATTCGCGTACTTTAACATTTTGCTACGCTCGCGTGCGGCCGTGGTGCACATTTAGGCGGAAAAAACGATAGAGCGTATTTTTGCTCGCGCGCCCCAACGCGCGAAGGGTCGTGATCCCGGGTGCCCGACATACGTAAGGGAGGGTTTTCAAAGAGCATTCATTTGCCACCTCATGCATCATTCGGGACGAAGGAAAAACAGGTGTAAGAGCGAATTCGAAGGATCGCTCTCACGCCGAGATATATCCGCGATGTCTCCTCATCGCGGTTTTTTATCGGTAATATGAGGTCGCGTGGATGCATTCGGGAGGGGGGGATAAACTTTCCAAAATGCTACCCCGTCCAAATGCCGCGTGATTTCGAAGGTTGCCACCGAAAGTAGGTCAATCCTCAGGTTCTAACCTGGATCGGCTCAAGCGAGCCGCTCTGTCTCTCTCCACCCTTCTAACCCAGAACGGAGACAAAGAAAGAGCGGAAGGACGAGGAGATAGCGGAGGTGAGAGACAGGGTTGCATGCACGGATGCACGCGCGAAAGGGTTGCAGGTGGAGAAGGTGGTGCTGGTGGTGGCGGTGGTGGTAGTGGATATGCGGCAAAGGTAAAGGTCAGATAAAGCGAATGCTATCGACTACTTTGTTCGTGGAAACGCTTTACTGGTCCCCATTGTGTGTTCACCGGATTATTATGTTCATTCTCGGTACTTGTTGTTACCCTTTATTACCGCTACCCTTCCGACTCCGGACTTCTTTAATATCGATCGAAGCCGCGATCGTTATTAATGCCGTCGCGGCGATGCTCGCGATCACCGTTACCGTTGTTTCCCGTCACGAAGTAAGTCTCTTCGCTCACGCCGATCCGCCGAAGAAACGCGTACTTCGCTCGTAAATATGTGCCGGTTCGCGCGAAAAATATCGTCAAATTGCTCGCCTCTCGCCGATATTTCCTTTGTTGCTAACAGGATGGAAGCTTCGATGTAGAAAGTGCTCGAAATTTCCATCGCACGAGTGCGCGCAAGCAAACACACATACGTACACGCAACGGCGAAAGAAAGGCGGTAAAGACTGGGATGCAAATGGAAAGAGAAGAAAAGGGAAAAAAAAGATCCGTGACACGCCTCGTCGGCCGCCAAAACGCGCCACTTCCGCTGAGCGAGCGCGCGGAAGAGACGGGTTGGAAGATGCGACGGATAGGGGTGCGCTTGATAAGAGGGGTGATACGGGGTTAATCGCCGCGTTCACACTCACCGCACATCAAAGCCGCTCGACTGCATCGCGCACGTCATTCCCCTTTTCCTCCTCCAACCCCGTATATGTGTTTTTGCGGATATATGTGTTGGTGTATGTGTGTGCACGAATCCGGAAAAGAGAAAATCGATCAGCGAAATTCGACGCCGAGAGGTCGAATGATGGAATGTCGGTCATGAATGAGAGAGAGAGAGAGAGAGAGAGGGGGGGAGTTTTATGATTCAGGAAGTTGCGACGTTCTCCACAGTCAGGTCATTTGAGTCAGGTGCGAGGGCTTAAAGTGGCTGTTAGTGACGTTGTAACATTAAACACTCTTGGATATTTCAATGTTTGGCGTTTCGCGATTCGATCTCTCCCGAGCGTATTTCATATGAGGCACGAGAGAGGGGCATGCCGCCCCCAGTGTACACATAACAGGCGCGCTGCGCGCGACATTCCCGTCGCAGTGACGACGACACACGGTGAAAACAATTGGGGCTTTCTGAAAAGGGAATTAATTATACTGTTGAAATCCTTCCCGCACCTGCGCGCGCGCGCGCGCGTGTCTGTGGATGTACACACGATGAGAGAGCGCTGTCCTTTTCGTGCATGTATTTTTTTCCCCCGACTGCGCGGAAACCTCACACGCGCGGCAAAGGACATTTCGTAGCGAGATTAACAAGTCAACGGGAACGTATAAACGGGAATAACGGAAACCAAGACTGGCAATTTAAATTCTTGTGTGTCGTCGCGCGTTCCCGACGACTGAGAATTTCACAACCGCGACGCGACGCGCGCATACAGCTCGCGGATAATCCCGACGAATGAAACAAAGCGAAACCACCATAAACAAGGGATCAATTTGTGTCTATTATTTCAACCGCCAGGGCAAAAAACAGCGAGAATTTCTTCGCGAAATTCAATCCCGACAGGGCCGGTCTATGTGAAGCGATCCAATAATGTTTAACTTTGGTAACTCGAGCTCGTGAAGTTTTATGAAAATTGGTAGGTTCGCTTTACTAGGCCGGATAATTAAAATATTGAAATTAGAGGACTCGATATTTTCTCATTATTTTTCCCGTAATACGAAACATCAGGCGTACGAATTAAAATTTTCTCATCACGCTGATTATCATATTCATCGCGCTGCGACAAATACAACATACGATTTCAAAAGAAGGAGAGAGAAAGAGAAAGAGAGAAAGGGAGAAAAAAAGAAAAAGGAATCAATTTGCTCGGTAATCAACAGTAAAATTGCTCGATAAAATACACCGTGCTCGTCGGAGCCGGCCGCATTTACATTGCAAAGAAATCGTAATCAGGAACGGTCGTTAGAACTTAACGATCGATGCGGTCGGCTATGTCAACACGAAACTAATCGGCATAGTCGGAGAGCCGGTGGTTATCCCGGGAATCCTGCAGGATCGGTTATCCTCGGCGCTCCTGCGGTCAAATGTAACGATCCCGTGCTCGACCGGAGGCTTCCAACAATTTCGCGACTTGAAAAAGTGCGATGTCCACGGGGCGATAGGTAATAACGTAATTTCCGCACGCGAATTTATCTCTCCGACGCGATCTTTGCGGCTGACAGTAATCGGAAGAACTATTTGTGACATGTCGCAATGTCCTCCGCACTCCGCACGGTCGCTTAAGCTAGTTGTCTCGTGAAATAAATTCCTGGGAAACTTCGCTGTAACTTTGCATATGGAAATATTATCCAACCGATTATGTAATCAGAACAAGATTGACCATTCGAAAATTCAGGATATTTGCAATTAAACGCTCTTAATATGTGTTTCTTTATACTGTGACGTTAACATCCTATTTTTAATTTTAATTTCCAACGACATTTAGAATTTTAAGAAAAAAGTTTAAAAAAAACTAATGTGATATTAAAAACCAATATATGGACGTCATATGCAAAAAAATCACAATTATGGTATATAATAATGAAGAATTGCTTCATAATGTATAATAGAGAATTTCAATCAAAGGTTGGCACCAGCAAACGAAAGAAAATTAATTCACTATAATCTCGCCATGTATAACCGGATTTTTTTTCATACTTTTTATTAATAAAATATTTTAGTATATAGTGTATTTTAACATGTATGTTGTTATACAGAATGTCCTAAATTAAATCGATAAATTTCGGGTATTTATAAAGGACATCAAAACAAGTAATTTTGTCGATAAACCCACGTCCGCAAATAAACAATTTTGATATTAAAGTGAATTATTTACAGCAATTGTTCGAAGTATTATATCATTTACATTATTTACATTATTTACATTTAGTTTCCCCACAATAAGGTGCATATCGGTCAGTTCATTAAAAGAAAAAAATTCCCCTTTTTTAAAACGAATTTCGGGTAAACAATAAAGAAACGTGATATCGAGAAATGTGATACTGAGCTCGCGTGTCAATAACAAATACTAATTCTACCTATTTGAAAATTCCGAAAATTTCCGTTTGATAAATTTTCATCAGATTTTTATCAAGAGAGCAACCAGGAAATGTAAAAACAGAAGATAGAAAGAGTAAATTGCTGATGTCTATGTATTGAAATAAATGTCCAACAATTGCTTCGAACAACTGCAATAAATAATGAACTCCAGTGCCAGAACGACTCATTTGCGTACATGGATCTGTTAACAAAAATTAACAAAAACAATTACTTGTTTTGATGTCCTTCGTAACTATCCGAAGTCTGTCGGTCTGATTTCGGGACGCCCTATATATTTCGACTCTTTCTTCCTATCGAGTGACTAAACTTTCCGACAGTACTGTCGCGAAACAAGCACCACGGACGTTACAATCGGTCGCAGCCGCGACCGCAATTAAAACGAATTGCCTCCGAAAATCGGGCAGCAACGGCAGGAATTTCGGTAGTTTCGAGCACTCGCGGTTACAATCCGCTCTACGAGCGACTTAGAGGAGAGCGCACGCGAGATTCTTCGAGTATCCACACTTGGAGTATCCGCATCTCGATACGTAGAGGATTAACGATCGTCGTCGAGCATCGTCGAGCGTCGTCGGATGACTCGTCAATTTAATTGAATTTAAACCTCCTCCGTCGGTTGTGCGACGCGACGCGTCGAAGTAGTTTTCGAGTGGGCTCGATCATCGCCGACGTCTTTGGGAGAGGAATTAATGTCCGGGTTGCGATCTTCCCCGGTATCTAACTCGAGGGCCGCCTAATTGTTCGCCCGCTGGCAGCGCACGCCGGATTTTCTTTAATGCCGATAAATCGCACTTCGCGCGCGTGTCGTTCAGCGATGATTTATTAGACCGACGTATAAACGATCTACACATACATACACATATACACAAAAGATCGTCACGCTAAATTAACGAGCACAAGCGAATCGGTTTCTATTATTATGCCTGCGCAGCATAAGATATTCGGACGGAAAATTACGTTAATCCTAAAATGTAAACATAGAGAATAGAGTTGACTATCCCAACACTACTAATCCAAATGTGTTATTTTAACTGACACATTACTAGCCTTACATATTTCTTGCTAATTTGGTGTTAAGCTATAATTCACGATTAAATGTTTCAAATGACGTAATCTAAAACGGCAAGAAACATGTAAAAAATATTTCAGTCAAATGTGATATTTTTACACGTTATGCGTGTAAAAATAACACACTTGGATTGGCAATGAGTTTATCTGAATCACAAAAATCTAACAAAGTTATAGAAACAACTATGATATTAGGCTTTAGGCTGCGTCCGGAAACACCACACTGAAGATAAAGTGGCATTTAATAATCAATCAGGACAAAGAGAACTAAGATTTCTTTATTATGATTGATAAATTAAATGCCATTCTACCCTCAGTGTATATTCCCGGACGCAATCTTAATAACATATTCAGTGGCAGAAAGGTTAATATGTTATCCTTATGAATTTTGCAACATATCCGTATCCGGTAGGATTTGTTGTTTAATAATTCCCAAAAGGTTAACTCGCGATCCAAAAGTGTCACGCTAAATTAACGAGCGCGGATGAATCAGTTTCTACCATTATTGTGTGTTATATTTGTAACGCATCGATCGAGTATACGGATTATAAGATATTCAGACAGGTAATTACGCGTTAATTCTAAAACACATGGATAAAGTAGCGGACTATCTCAATTTATCTGTGCCAAAAAAATTTAACGAAATTACAGAAAAAAATTACAGAAACTATGACATAGCTTCAGTAACACATTCAGTGGCCGAAAGGTAGTGACATTTTATTCCAATTCCTATGAATTTTGCAACATCCGGTGTCCGGTAGAATTTGTTGTTTAGTCATTCCTAAAAGATTAACTCGACGAGTTTCAAAACGTTTAAAACTCATCGAGGGAAAAATGTTAGCTTCTCTTGCTACCTATTTGCTCCCTTGGATGTTTCACGTTTTGCCGACTATTCTTTTTTGCCGTTGGCCATACGCGACCTCACATAAGAACATTAACGCGCCCGAAGCTGTCAGTCCAGACGTAATAAAACAAGCGAGGGATCTAAAATTTCGCGGAGTACACCGTGCAGCCTCCAGTATCCATTCTACGGTTAATTACAGGAACACGCGCCGCAATGCGGAATTCAAATCGCCCGGCGAGAATCCCCGAGAATCCTTTCTTTTACCTTTTTTCTGCCCTTTTCCACAAACGCCCGAATTATTCCAACCGTCGCGTTAAGTCGAGCGAGTCGCGAAAAAGCCGGCGACTTTTAGCCGGGTGGCAGTTGCCGCGACGCGTAGTAAAGTAAAACATATAATCAGACGCGCCGTGTCAGTTTCGCCGTGTCGCCTCGCGTCGTGTCGCGCAAACGTCGCGGTTATTTAGAATGTACGGAAGAGCCGCGGTGCTTGGCGCACAAGGATGAACACTGGCGGAGAACGCCTCTGTCCCTGATGACGGGGAAAGAGTCAAGAGGGCCGTCCCTCGTTACGCTTGCGGCACCACCAACGTTGCGTCATCACGAAGAGAGAGGAAGAGAAAGGGGGACAAGGGGGGAGATTTTCCACGACTTTAACAGGAGTACGAACGTTTCGAGTACGCTGCCAGAAAGGACGACTCGTCTCCACCCTTAAAGCCGCTAAGGGCCCGACAATTCCCGTAGAGAGAGAGAGAGGAGAGTTGGCCGACATTGTTTGTTGGGTTTCCACTCCGAGAAACTCGGCCGGGTTGTGCGCGGGCAAAAGGAGGAGAGAGAAAGAGAAGAAAAAAAAAGAGAAAAGAAGCAGAAGGTAAACCACGATCGTACAACTTTTCGTGCACTTCCCGGTGGACGGTGGACAAACACACGAGCGTCGCGTTAGAAGTGGATAATAATGACGACGATAATCATTTATATCGTCTCGCGCGGAGAGAAACGATGCGGCTATTGTTGGCCGAGTTCGCCGCTTTGAGAAACACCACCATCGCGGCTTGGTGACCGTCTAACTTCGCGAAGCGGAAAAAAATCTCTCTCCCACGCGGAACCCGGCGCCATGACTTGGCGAATTCTCGACGAAGCAGTGACGGTTCGCGCGAGCGTGAACGATAACGGCGACAAATCGCGTCTTCGTCCAAAGAACGGACGATTGTTTGTCGGAGCGATTTAGCTCCGTAAAGCGTTACGATAGTCACGATAATCGTGTTCTTCTTTGATCGCGAACATACGCTGCAAAAAGGTCGGTCGAAAGAACTCGGAATAGAATGAAACAAATTCAATTTCGGGATTGGTGAATTAATCGCCCCGATTCTTTCGGGCAAATGTTGGTTTATTTTTAATCTCTTGTTTGCATGAAACGAGCTCAAAATTCAATTCAACGAGGCGATCGTAAAGCTGACCCAGTGCATTATTTATCGTCTGACTTAGTTAACAATCTCGCCAGAGGTCGAATTATTCGTATTATGCAGTTAGGTTAACCTTTCGGTAGCTGAGAGAAGTGTCTATATCACACGTACAACTACGTTGATTTCGTTAACTGTTTACTGTTGATTAAATTTTGCAGTTCAAACCGCCACGTCAGATTGTCGAGCTAACTCGATTTTTATTGCGCATGATTCGACGGTAGCAGTTTGTAGCAAGAAAGTCTTGCGTAATCCCGAAACTTGATTTTCCCTTTCAATTGATTTCAGTGAATGTTAGTTAATTTTTTCGGTTCGTTGATTCGATTGTAAATTTAACGAAAACTCTCGGCGATCAACGCACGGGCAGGGACATTTCTATAGGTACCCTTCAACTCGCGTATCCGGTGATCTTTTATATGGGGTTGAGAGAAAATGCGGGTGAATGGCCGTCTGCGAGAAGAGAACCCCCGATTTATTTCGCGCGGTGCAATATGTCAGAATTATGTTATATTCATGTCAAAAGTTTTTAACAGTTGGCCCATTTCGCTAGAAATGTCTTTTCGAGTAAAATACGTTTTAAGAGTGATTCATTGTTGCTCGCGGACACGTACGCGATACACATACGCACACACACACATACACACATACACGCACACATACATCACACGCGCCACACATACGTATAGACGTGCCGCGCAGGAGCTTTTGTCGATCTCTCACGGAGAAGGAACTCGCGCGACTGGATATACGTGCGAGAAATTTCAAGTAAGTCAGACCGCAGCTTTTGCCGCCCTGGAAGTTGCAAATCCTTGGCGTACTTTGCACAATGGCGCGCAAGTTCGGAGTTCGCCGGCGCAATAAAAAATGGGCCACCGCGATTTCGCGCGTGAATTATCCGCCGTGGGCAAATTGAAACTGCCGGCACGACTTCCGAATATATTGCGAAGTTGAGTTCGTTCGTTATGCCGGCGCTCGTGCCCACAGGACCCGCGCGCGAAATACTACGGGGAGACTGCGAAATTAAGCACCCGGCCCCGCCGGGCTCAACCTGCGAGACCCGAGAATGAAAACACGATGAGCGATGTCGATCAATCCCGGAGGGGCTTTGCGATAACCGGAGCGGTCGCTTTTATCGCGACTCATTCGTACAAGACGCGGCAAAAGAGAAGCTAGATCAATCGTCCGATATTCGAATAAGGCTTTAATCAAAATTTAATCGCGAACGTCGCGCGCTCCTGTCGCCGGCCGGGATTATTTTTCCCATCTAATTCGTTCCGGGATAATCATTTCCCCGATTCTTAATTCCCACCTCGCTTCGACGGGAAAGAGAGGGAGACGAAGGAGAAGAAAGGGAGGAAGAGGAAGGGAAAGAAATAGGATAGAAGGAGAAGCAGAGAGATCGAATATCGCACCGTCGATATAATACGGCGGCTCGAGAATGGGAAGCCGAGTATTCCCCGTCCAATACCATTGGTCACACCAGTTTCCTCGTCTCGTACCATCGACCACAGATTAAATCATCCCATTACCCGACCGCCGTGGTTCTCCTTACATTATATTCCGGAGCCGTAACTGCAATTCTCGTTTCTCCCCTCTGTCAATCGATTTCCCTCGGAAAGCGTAACCGCGCTCGTTTTTCCAGCGCGATCCATCCCGCGCTGGAATCCCGGGCTACCTTGCCGTCTCACGCGGACGTTACTCGGAACTGCTTGAATTCGTCCACGATTCACTCGAACACTATTGTTTGTATACCTTTCGCACTGCCATTATTCGCTCGCAATCCCTGTTCAAAAATGAATCCTCACCGACTTTTTGCGCCCCGTCGCTGGTTTGCATCTTATGACATATAAGTCAATCTGTGTATCAACATCCGATCCCCCCTCCTTCCCTTTCCCCGCGGTACTTCTGGCTTTTTATTCGGCAATAAAAAAGTTTCGAGGGGAATCTTTATGGAGCAAGTTTCACGGCGAAATCGCCAAAGTTACGCGACCCGCCTCCGCTTTCCCCGCGTAGTTCGCACTCCCTCGCACCGCGCTAATCCTTTTCAAATTCGGAAACGAATAAACTCGGATCGCTCGCGTAATCCTCGCCGACTTGTGGGAGAATATTGAACCAGCGATTGCTTCGTTATTCCGTGTTTTTTCTTCCCTTCTTTTTTCCCTTCCTCTTTCTTTCTCTATTTCCTTCTCTCCCTCTCTCTCTCTCTCTCTCTCTATTTTATTTTTACAAAATGCGGCCACGCTGTCACGTTAGTCCGTTTTGCCGGAACGACAATCAGACGGCAGGGCAATTTAAACATTTATTCGTTCCCCAAATTAAACCTCGCCTCCTTATAGCTCTTCTTGAACTCGCGGGACCCGCATTCTTTTCTTTCTCTCCGGTTCCGCTCCGGAGCATCGCACGTGGCTTATCCCGAGATAACGCGCTCTGTGCCGACGTCAACGCGAGTGCATTCACGGAAGGCTTCTAATTTTGTTCTTTTGATATCCTTGCGGCGTCGTTGGAGATAATCAAAAACATCGGGATGATGAGAAAAATTTGCTCCACACACATTTCTAATTCGTGTGGAATTCCTATACGTTCGAAAGCACTCTCTGGCGCGTGTGATAATTAAATTCGAAGATGAATGATTTAAAATAAGAAGTACATGAGAGATGACGAACATTAGCGCTTTATCCGAGCGAATTCCACCCGCGAAATTCTCGCGCCTTGCATCAAAGCCTGCTTCACACCTACTTTCCTTCCAGTTCGTATCTTTGTTATGCTTCGCAGGCACTCGCGCCAAGATCCACGCTGTTAAACCTAACAAGCTGACAGAACGCAACCTCGCACTCGGACCAGCGCCACTGGTCCGATGAAAGGTTTCTCGCCGGGATGGAAGCGAAATTTTGTGGAAAAACAAACAACGCCAAATCGACAAACTCGTCTCGCCACGTATCTTCCGCGTGGAATGATAATATCGCGCGCCCAATTAATCGCCCAAGAGATTCGAACCGCGTGTCTTTCGGCGCCGGACAGTGTTTGTCATCGCGCGCGGTATCTCGCTTCCAAACGAATTCCCCACGGATAATTGGATATAAATCACCGCGCGCGGAGCGCTTCCGAACAGCACGGATGACGAGTTAAATCCAGTCTGCTCGGTGCTTTTTTAACAAGAGAATCGGAAAAACTTCGGTTCTCGATGAAACTTAATTTCAGGAACTAAAGAGCATCCGCAGAGAACCGGAGATTTCCCCCGTCGATTTAAAAACCAGCGCGAATTCGTAATTTGAGAAATAAAAGAAATGCGAGATATCGCGATATGCACAGAGCCGAAAAGATAAAGAAAGAGACAGATAAATAGATAGACAAAGTTGTTAAATCCGCTGAAAAATTTGCGAGCGTAATTAAACATCAATAAATAAAAAAGTAAACCAAGCGAAATTTACGCAGAAAAAGAGAATGAGGACGCGTATTCTGAGGGAAGAAGCATCTAAAATATTTATTCGGTGGTACTATTAACATATTTACTTAAATTAAAAAATCCTTTCACTTACATGAAACAAAATAAAATAAATAATTGCTTTCACGAAAAGCTATAGATTTAAGAAAATATGTGTGTATTTTTCACCAGAGGAATTTTTTCTCAGTGTAAAAATATATATTTTGGTGTAAATAAATACGTTTTTTGTGTATCCAATATCGCATATTCTTTGTTTCTTAGATATTTTTTCTCAGTGCATATCTTCATTTTCCGATAGTTTCGCAGCATCCCGTGTAATTCGAGACTCGTCCGAATCGGAATGTTTCTTATATGGGATCGTATCCCGTTTGTCTGCGCAGCGTAACGCGACAACGAGAGCTCGTTCCTCATGCATCAGCATGGCGCACCTCGAAAAAGCATGCACGTCCGTCGCGAGCTTACGCGGCCGTATAAAGCGAATGTCGGCTGCGGCACCCGGCGGGTAGAGGCTGAAGAGTGCAAAGGGGGAACAAAACGGGCTCGCTCGCTCCTTCGCACACGCGAGCGTGAGGAGAAACGAGAGGTAGCTTCCGTGACACCGTTAAACGTCGCGGCGCGGCCCATAAATTCCTTTAATTAAAACTTCATATTCCGCATCTGCATAAAGAGAGGAGAGCCTCCTACGAATCTCTCGCCGCCAGTCTCCTATCTTTTTCTCCCCCTTCTCCTCCTCATCCTTCCCCGTTCATTCATATTAACATGCTGTCGCATGCGGAACACGCTGCGCACCGTATCTCCGGAGCCGAGCTAAACTACGCTGTTTTTCTCCCATCCCCTCCCCCTTCTTCCCCCCTTTTTATAGTCTCTCGAGCGATCGAGAAATTCGCTCCGGAGAGCCGAGTTTCGCGCGGCTATCGTGAACATTTCATTCGAAATCTGCGAAGGCGAAAATCAGCTCGCTGATCGGGATACTCGTCGTAATTCCCAGTACGTCCGGCATATCCGGGATAAATATCTACACGGCCAACTGTTCGCGCGGCCGGCGAAAAAGTAATAACGCGCGCGCAACGCCGGGCGCATTCGCGAAAATTATTAATACTTCGGGGGCGGCAAATGCGCGAGTCAACCTGAATACACGCGTCATGTTGCATAAATTAAATCGCGAGTGGCGGCCGACATCTGACGCGCAACAACATTGTCTGTAATTTGCAAACACGAGCGATCGTCCCGTCGTGTTGACCGAATAAAATCATCGGACTCACGTCGAGCGTGAAATGAATGAATCCGAGAGACGCGAATTCGCATTTATTTCCGCCGCGAGACTTCCTGCCCCAAAATGATTATCGCTCAAAAATTGAAGGAAGTCCCCGATTTTGCCCACTATCCGAAATATCGGGAGAGACAGATGAAGTGGGAGGGGGAGGAGTTGAGAGTCAGCTAAGCTGCATTATTTATACGATCGATCAGAGAACATGCATCCGCGATAAAGCGCATTAAAAAGACGGAAGGAAAACGAGCCATCAGTCGTTTCTGGCATCGCGCGGGCCTCTCCCCCTCCTCCCCCCCCAGCAAAAACTTGCGTATTCAATATCCCGCGAACACACTTTCTCACTTACCGCGAAAAGCTTTTCGCCGATATCGTCTCCGCCCCTATCGATGCCTCGCGACGTGGCGCGATTCGCGAAACGCTTTCGGATACCTAAAATCGCGCGACAGCTATTAGTGTGTATACGTTGTGGCGTAATGCGAGGGTAAACGGAAAAGCGCAACCGTTGACTGATCACACGCGACATTAACCATACCAGCCGGTTATGTAGAATCCGCTTAGAGAGTTGCGGAAAATATCGAAGGGCGCGCAAGCGAACGAGGTGCGTAACAAATCATCGACGACGGCTGCGGGGGGTCGGTCGGTTGATTGTGAATCTCTGTCCTTAGACTCGTGAAGAGTGAAAGTTTCGTCGGTCGAAAGCGTTTGAGAGTTTCCACTTTTAACGCGTGTACAATAGCAGTCATGAAGATCGATATATTGTGTTAAAATCAGCCTAGCGTTCTCAACCTAGTTAAGATTTTTGTGTTAAATTCGTAACATATTCGTGTATTAATTTAACATATTAATTTAATATATTGTGTTTGTGTTATTTCAATATTTTGTATTAAATCGATATTCAATATGTATAAGTGTTAAAATAACACATTTTATACTTTAATGTTAATTAATTTTGTATTGATTTCTGACATAATATTTATGTTATTTTTCAATATATTCGTCTTGTGATAAATTAACACAAAAATTTGCATGAATCGTTTGGGACAAGTGAAGTGTGTTAAATTTAACACAAAATTACAGATGATTTTTCTACTATTAATCACATCAGTGGAAATCATTGAATCATCACATCTGCAGCCGAAAGTATAAAAATCACCTGATGGGCGGCGAGACATAACGAGACGAGCCGTATCTGCCGACCGAATCCGCTTCGATGCGAATTCATCAAAAGTGAAAACTTTCAATGCTTCCGAATTGAAAAAAAAACTTCCATTTTTCACGAGTTCACTCTAGAAGAAAAGATTCATGATCGGCCGCCAGATTGGCGATACACATGCGATTTCATCGCGGCACGTTCGCGGCTATCTCACACCCGGATGTATCACGAAATCGCGAGAGAACGCGTATGCTCGAGCGAAAGCTCTCAGTCGCGAGAAGCGTTAACAAACGGCTGCTTTTTCTTCAGATTGACACACATAGGCGGGCGCGAGCGCGACGGAGGTAAGCAGACGTTATTGAGCGGCGACGTAGTCGACAGTTAGAGCAACACGTAGCCGCATAATCACATGCAGATGCACGAACGGTCGTATATACTCATCTACCAAACTCGCTCCGTACTCTACATGCAAATCGCGGCACTTGCAGCAAAGCCGTCGGCGGTAGTTAGTACTGTATGATCGAGCCCGCGAGCGAGCGAGCGAGCGAACGCGCGCCTTTGTATTGATGCGGCAACATTTCCTCTACTAATTCGGCCACGAGCGATTCCTTTGATAAACTCATTCCCGTTGCGTCTCACGTTGCACCGTGCGGAGCGGCGCAATTATCACCGCGGAATTTGTTGGGCGGAACGTTTACGCGAGTTAATTTATCTCACCGTCGTGAAGATTGCTCGCCGTGTGCTTGCGTTACGATCGGGTTATTTTCTTTCCGACGCGTGCAAATCCCACGACGAGCCTCGATTCGCGCGGTGCCGTCGTGCGTCGGTAAAACGAAATGCATTGAAAATAAAATCGGATGAGAGGAACCAAGTTTCAGAATTGCGTAAAGTCAAAAGCGAAGAGAAATCAAGTCAGATCTCGGCAATCCGACGTAGGAAAATTTGAACTGCGAGATTTACTGAGATAATAACACACTGGGAACGAAGAGTCCATCACGATAAAACACCGCGTGGGAGTTACCGAAGTTGCCGGTACGCTTCCCCGGGCGAATTCGACGGCGCCGGCAGTAGTTAATGCCGCGTGTGGTCAGCCAGCGGCTGCGCTTTGACGTGACGTGAATGATAATTCCTCCTGACGCTTACGTTGCGACGAATTTCTTCCGTACGATACGTGGCCTCATTAACCCTTTTAGTGCCGGGAGCCGATATATCGGCTCCTGCTACACCGGCGAGAAGTGCCAGAGCCGATATATCGGCCCGCACCTTGTAGCGCTTTACTATTCGCATTGCGAGAGATCTCTATCAAAATAAATTTAAAATACGTTATAAATAGTCTAATTTCATTACGAGAGAATTAAAATAAATAATTTTTAAATATTGCTTTTCGTTTGGTTTTTATGAGCCTTTTACCAAATCCTAGTAAAATCGGCCGGTTATCTTCGCATAAGCACCTCTTTTTCGCCCGGCACTAAAAGGGTTAAGGTAATCGTAGCATAAAATAAGTTTTTCTAAGAATTCATTGAAACTTCCATTATATATATATATATTTAAATATGACTTAATTATTGACGAAGTTAGGAAACGATTGACAATTTGGAAGCTGAGATATTTGCAAATACAGATGACATTTTTTATATGTATTCCTTGAAATTATTGTCCTATATTTAACTTCTATTTTTAATTTCTTCTAAGCCAAATTTAAGATTTTAATAAAGAACTAATGGTATTATGGATATTATGGATGTCATGGACTCGTATAGAGATAACACAAAAATTTCAGAATTATTCGCCATTTTGTTTTGGAAATATAGCCATAGAAAATTTACAATTTATAATAATACTCGCGATAGATGTACGATATACATATTTAAATATTTATATATTTCCTATTATGTGTGCACCTCTGTTAGGTCAACTGACGTATAAATAAAGTATTGATAAAAAAATAAAAATTGAATAATATCACCCTATTTATGATATTGTGTATATATTTCTCTTAACTTCGCTCAAAACTAAAATTTATTACTTATATAGTTAAATAAAGTAACAGAAAATTATTTTTTCCTAATAAATAATAAACTTATATTTATGGGGACCTCTTAATATCGTCACTGAAAATCCGGCGTTCTACAATACAACTATCTTAACTCTTCCTTGATTGTCATTTACAAAAATAAGCGATTGTCCCCTTCTTTTTATCCTCTTTACTTACTCTTTTTTTATTCTTTTCAATACAATTGTTCGTTCCTGATATTATTATCCGGATTTATCGATTATTCTCCCAGATATATCGATGAAATAACAATATTATCTGCCAATGAACCGCACGACTCGCTGACTTTAGATGACCTCGTCAAGTGAAAAACAAAGAATTCGAAACCCAGTTCATTCAGGGCGGTCGGATAATAGATGAAATACCGAGAAACGGAGTTAGTTTAACGGTAACTTAGCTCGTTTCAATAACAACAATTATCGTAACACAGAAACAGCTCTCTGAACGAAGCTCGGAAACAAAGCCGGATAGGATGAATGTTTCTAAGAAGTCCCTTTATTATTTTCCCGCGCGTATCCAACTCAAACGCGTGAATTCTAAGTGATGTATATTCCGTTCTTGCGTATTTCGAAGGGAGTTATAACGACATAGTTTCCTACCGAGCGGTATTATCTATCGAAATCTCCCGCGAATAGATCGGAGGAGCGCGATAATTAAGAGCGAGCTTAGGTGCAACGAACGAGATGTCGTTGCCGGCGTCTCTTCTCGGCATCTTCCGGCCGTGTAATCATTTTTGGCAGCGGAAACGGGGCGGACGTAAAAACCGCTCTGGAATCGTGCCAACGATTTTCGCCGCATCGCCCCACCTGTTACCGCCTTCTCCACAGTAGCACACACACACCCACACACACATATTCTCAAACACACACATATACACAGAGAAACATACGAAAGCTGGCTCGCAAGCGCGCGCGTGAGCGAGCCGAGTACTCGCAATGCCGGGTACGTCATCGTGTTCGAGTGATCTTTTTATTTCCGGTGAAAGCGAGCTCGTAGTAATTTCTACTCTGCCGCAACGCGCCAAAGAAACAAAAAGTCCGGCGGGCGAGAGCTCGTCAGGAAAATGCACTCCCGGTTTAGCCGGACAAGCGGACATCGACGAGAACACGATATTGTCGCAGAATGTTCGCGAATCTCCGTCACGACCTCCTCGCGAAGTACGACGCGTTTAATCACGACACTCTCACGAAGTCTCTTCGGGTGAGAGAAAAACGGGAAGAATCGTTCCGGTGATCCTCGCGTCGTGCGAATTTTCTTTCGTAAGAGAGGAAGAAAAAGAGAGAGAGAGAGAGAGAGAGAGAGAGAGAGAGAGAGAGAGGGGGGGAGAAAAAAACGGCGTCCGCGTTTGAGATAAATAATTTACGGGTAATCTTAGCCGTCATAGTTTCTCGTCGAAACGGCGCGAAGTGTCGCGAGATGCGAGCCAGGACGGGAACGTTCCTCCGAAATTACAACGTAACGCGCTTAAGGAAGCTATTTTCCCAGGGAAACCCGTTACGCGAGGAACGAGCTATCCTAAACCGTGTTTACGGGTGTTTTTCGCGCACGAACGCGCAAGGGAGCGCGTCCGGGGCCCGACTGCGATAAATACAACAGCGCGGAGTTATCGCGGTTATAAGGTATTTCGCGGATTAAATCGCGGGAAAAAAAGGTCATTATCTTCGCCTTAACTGGCCGCGCCGCAGGAGGCCGGAGTCGCTTTTAAATGCGAGATTATGCAAATCCACGCGTGTCCCACGTACGGGGACGGGCGTTACAGCTGCGCGGCGTAAACTCGTAATTTTGTACGAGTGAAAATATTCGTAATTCGTCCTGTTAATGTGACCGACACGGCCGTTTTTTAACGAGCCTCATCGTCCGGCAATTACATTATTTTCTCTCTAAATTACCGTGGCTCCGCGATAATAATTTTCATCGTTGCAATTAGATCTGATCGGTGTGCCGAAAAAGCTTCGCGATATCCGAGACGCGCAATCGTTGCACCGAATATACCGCCATCGGTAATTGTGAGCGAATTTGCCAAAATCCTCCGTGAGATAAACTCTCACTAAATTTTATTTTCCAAAAATGATGATCCGTCCGACAGATTTACTCGACTGTTGATTGGGTCAACAGCGGACCGTTTTGTATTAGTGCTGTCAATATAATATCGATATTTCTACAGGATGTCTGTCGCTAAGTGTCTCATCCGTCATATATTTGTAGTTTAGGTCAATGTGAACAAAAAATCCTGTACCATTTTGCAAAAAACCACGCAAAATCATACAGGACTTTTTTGTTTACACTGACTTAAACTACAAGTATATGGCAGGTGAGATATTTAGCGACAGACATTCTATATGCTCAAACTTATTAACCCGTGTACCCGCGAACGTCCAGATACCTAAACTCACAGGTACTATCCGAGTATCAGAATCAAAAAAATTGTTTAAATAAAATCATAGCTTTCTTTGTACAAATATATTCCTCTTAATAAACTGCGTGTAAAAATGTTAAAAATAGATGGAAAGAGAATACTTCGTCAAATATTTCCTATTTAATTTGTATTTCTATGTAATTTATACCTATCCAAATGTAAAAACAAAATATTTCGTAAAATATCAATTTCGTATTGACGTTATTTTAACATTTTTATACATAGAGAATGACTTGAAAAATAAATAAGAATAATTGAACGTTCAGACTTGAGAAATACCCGGATATCCGGGTGTTATTATCCGTAAGACTCAGCTACCCGGAATTGACATCACTACCTTGTAGTATGGATCAGCGTTTACTATATTCATGTGTGACCAGCTTGTTAAAGGTCGGTCGATAGGAAGTCCCTTTCAGCGTCCTTTGAAAGCACGTCTGCTCGCATCATCGCGGCCCACTTTCGCGCTCGTGAAGCAGCGGGCGATCTTAAAAGACTCGGCTGCTAGGGTTAAATCTTTAACAAGCCGGTCGTCGAACGAACCAACCGACGTCGGTCCTACGAATGTCATAGAACCACATGTCGACCACTTCTCTATTCTAGACCAACGTGTATTTGCTCGCGACTACAATATTGCACATGTGCAATATTGCGCACATGCAAACTGATGGCATTTATATACGACAACCATCGAGTATGCACACGAATAGGGTGGATATAGATTGTTTTAGTTGAAATTTTATAACTGTACAGAGACCAAATAGCCTTAACATTTACTAGATCCTAGAGCCAACGGAGCTTTCGATCGTATTCACATGTAATAAATGTTGATTATTCGGGGAAAACATAACGATGTCTCAAATATTATAATATTACTCAGCCAGAATAATTATTTCGCAATTATTTAATAATTATACACATGTTGATAATAGGACAGCGAACGATATCCGAATTGTAGGACGAATAAAATGACAGTCATACTTATAAAAATATGAAAATATAAATCTGCCTGACTTATCATTGACTTATATCACTTGCACGAAAATTTTCGAACGACAGACTTACTGTTGATGACTTGCAACATTTGTGTCTACACATTCATCGATCGCGATTGAAATATTCTGCTGACTCTATATCCAACAAATGTTAAGGCTACCTTGAAAAAAATGTCAGGTAGAGTTTAAAACTGTTAGGTCGGTCTATATACTGATAACGATAGACCAGTTCACCGTGTAATCCTATCGTCTTCGCCATAAAGTAAAATCTGCCGCATCGCGTATGCACACGGCGTTTCGTAATTTGAGAACGAGTGTGCGCGACCGAACAACGCTCTCGAACGTTAGAACGGTCATTATCTAACGTCGCTCGTCGACGTTAAATCGTCCCTCGTCACGCTCCGCGATCGATATCGCGTATAACTAGATTGGAATTTCATCCGGCCGCCAACGACGACCGCCGCCCGATCGGCCCCCCTCCCCCTCCGCCGTGGAAGAGAAAGAACAACGCGCCCTGTAGAACCCGTCCTGCAAAAAGGACGGTGCTACCAACCTTCTTTCGCCCCATCTCTCTCTCTCAGCCCCGCCGTCGTCCCGTGAGCCGCGCGCGTTTGCGAAAGTGGCTTAAAACACAACCCCATTACCGGTAATCAGATGGACCTGATCCCTCGGGGGATAGGGGCTTAGGGGACTCCGAGAGCCGGGCCAGAAGGGTATCGGAATACACACCGACACGCCACGTGAACGTAATTGAAAGTTTCCCGACGCCGCCTGTCGCCGTTGCTCGCTCCCAGTCTCGCTTCGTCGTCGTCGTCTTCTTCTTCTTCGCGAAACTTGGCGAGGAACATCGCGTTGAAAGAACGCGCCTGAATGGGACTTAGCGTGGTGGCGGAAGGCGACAGAAGGTGGAGGACAGATCGCGCGAAAGACGCTCTTCCGGAAGCGGTCTTCCGAGGCCGGCGATCCTTACAGACGAAACACCGCTGATTCCTGTTTTGGATACGGTGCTCGGGACTTGCCGACGGGAAACGAGCGACGAGAGTGCTTTCCGGGAGCAAGAACTCGACGAATGAGGAGGAGACGAGTAAATTCGTTCTCATTACGCGTCGTAATAATGTAGAGTATTTTGTTTAATATATAAAGCCATGAGGAGCCAAAGCAAGAATATTCTAATGTCATTTAAATATTAATATTGTCAATATTAGTATTATTGGAAGATAAAATTGTTTACCGTGTATCGCGAGTGTATCGAAGATTTTTGGGCAAACGAACGCGGAGAATCAGCTTTCCGCGCATGAACCGATGAGTCGGCCTTGAATTCTAGTAATATTGTTTTATAAATTATAATCCTCTGAAAATACCTTTATCCAGTTGCTAATTAAATTAGTAAGCAATTTTTTATTCTTAGTATTTTTCTCCCGCGTACGTCGAAAGAACGTTTTATTTCATTAAAATCCGTCCCTTTCGGCGTCAACTGCACGGAGGGGGAGGGGAATTTTGCTGGAACAGCAAATTGTTTATTAATTTAGTGACAGCAGAAAGATTTGTTACACGGAAAGAATTATTTTGCTGTCATAGCAAAACGTTGTTGCGACAGCGATAAAATTTGGCATAACCAACTCTTTAACACTCTTAATCAATTTCTTTTCGCTGTCCAGGCAAACCTTTTTGCCGTCACTTCACTAACAATTTGCTGCTCGAGTAAAATTTTTCCCTCCGTATGCATCTTCTTGTTGTTCTAACAAAAAAGTATTTGCAGCCATGTGTATAGTTATTATTGTGTACACAATGTGTAGAGTTATTATTAACGCGACAGTAACACTTATTCGAACAATGGATTTCCCGACCACAGTCCTGTCTGCGATTCTAGCTACAGATGCCAAACGCTGTTTTCTCAGTGCGGGGAATACGCGAGGGCGAGTCTCATAGCGCGGCGAAACGGGATATGAGCGAGGGTGGTCGTGTTATTCGGTTCGTAGCGGCGCGCGTCGCGTGTAAAAGATGACGTTAATCGCGATATTGTCACGGGGCTTTCTTTGATGTAGCTCAATCCGCTGTACCGTCCCGATCACGCCACATCGGGAGGGTATCGATACACACGGCTATGCGTCCCGGGGTATTATCGCTCCAATCCAGTAACCGCTTAATTAAGGTGATCGCCCTCGTCGCCTTTGACATGGTCTTCCATGCAAGCGCAATGACGACGATCGTTTAGTTCGTGTTGATGAAATAATACGCTGCTCAAAGCGCCCTGACGTAATCGACTTAACTTCGTAATACGTCGGCGTTGTAGCATACGAAGTAATATGCCGGGGATGACGTAATCGCGGCCGCATTCTTTGTCCCGATAATAAACATCTAAAGATACATGCAGACGCGCGTCACACCGTAACATACTGTGATTCTAATCCCACATTGTAACATGCGCCCATTAATACCCGAGAATGGGCTTAACGGCTTCGTCGAGTTTCGGGGCGAACATTTCGACTTCTATTATTCTATTACTCTTTTTTCTGGAAGGTAAATTTTAATGGATATTTCACCGCGCTCTCTTCCCCATCCTGGTCTCATGGCGAAGATGTTCAAACTTTGTGTTTCAATAGTAAGTATCACATCGCGCGGTAGTAAAACTTTATTAGAGTAAATCTTCCCGGAGGATCGCTCTTTTCCGATATTATCCGCAATAGCCTGGTAATCCATAATAGCTTTCTTAGTGTAACGAGAAAAGGGGGATACAGGAATAATCGAAGGAAGTTCGTGCATTGTTGCGTCCGATTTCTTTGCTTTTTTTTTTGCTTTCTTCCGCTGAGCATCTTTATTCAGTCCCGGAATCCGGATCGAACCGCTTTCATTCTTGGTCTATCGTACTTGTTTATCGACGAATATCTTATTACGACATTAAGTATTCATCTCGTCGCGCTGCAGCAAAATGCACGCGAGTTCCCGAGAGAACTTCGAGACTTCTTTGATCACGAGAAGATAGAAGCGGGGTGGGAAAGATGCCAGGAGGGGGAGGGAGAGATACACCGTGAAGTAGAATGCCGCGTGGAGCGCGGTAGATTCGGGAGGAGGCGTAGGGGGAAAGCGGAAGAAGCGAGAATCCCTTTGTGCGCGGAGCAGATCGAACAGAAAAGGAGATAAGCGGGTTAAGAAGACGAGTACACGCAAGAAAGAATAAAAAGATGGCAGCGCCAGACAGAGGACGACTTCTTTATTCCATCCAACTACTCTTCCGGCTGGATGGAATAAATTTCAAGAAAAGATTCGCGAAAAGATTCCTGAAAAGCAAATTGATCTCGCTGGTCGTGTAAAGACAAAGGTAGCTAAGTGCCTCTCTTCGTTGTAACAAATATGCGACGGATATTCCCCCGAAAAATTCGTCGTCCGTGAAAATATTTCAATTTGCAGCGAGCAATTTACCGCGACGAGAAGTAGTCGAATGTACAATCGGTATTTATTAGAAACTTACTTTTATTGGATGCGCGTGAAACGTCCGAATGGAGAAGAAAAGAGATTTATTTGATTTTTGTTGGAAAAAATTTGATACTGTGATACTATGATATTATGATATCGCCGTTTTTTCGTATATTAATAATATCTACAAAATTTATTATACCACTCCGGCAGAGAGGTAATGAAACGAGGAAAAATACATGTGTTATATATCATGTTCCGGATACATTTATTTACCGAGTTTTTAATCAAATACGATCATCCATTAAAAGCGTTGGCACAACTAATAGAAATCGGCGCGGTCGATTCGTCGCGTTAAAAGATACATCTGCGTAAAGAATTTTTCTTAAAAAATTTTATATTTTCTATGAAAACAAAGACAACCACACGATCCCTCACGCCCTCTCCACGACCTGTGTTTCGAGAGGAAAGAACAGAAGTTGATAAAACGCTCGAACGGCTGGACGAGCGCGAGTCGATGCAACGTCGACGCATTCAGATACGCCTGATTATTCCTCAGAACCGGAAAGCGCGAGGAAAGTTCAGAAAGAGAAAGAGAGATGGGAAATATAGGGAGGGAGAGAGTGAGCGAATATGAGGATGATTCCAGACGTTATCCATTATTCCGCGGAGGCACGGCGGTCGAGTAAATCGCGCGCGATTTTCATCGGTGAACTCGGAGGGTGTGCGCACTCCCTCATCCCCGTCTCCGCGCGACCTCTCGTCGCTTCCTGTCGGAAGGGTGGCAATCTTCCCTCGTCTTCCACGATCCGAAGATTTCCTCTCGATCTCACGGCGAGATAGAAAAGCTCGCCCCGCCAACTCGAGAAGGAGCTCCCAGCGGCGTGGAGAAGGCGCGTTGCTCCTTCCACTCATACTCGATTTCCTCTATACGACGCGCCACGGCGCAATTCCGCCGAGACGCGGGCGAGTGGGAGCGAGCGAACGCGAATGAATATTCCTTGGAAGGATTCATAACGTTCATTTATGCACGGGTCAGTAACTCATATCCGGAACGTTCCGCCGGCACAATCGAACCAACGGCGGACGTATATCCGACGCCCTTTCCGCGGATTCGGCCGGGCGAGGAACCGCTCTCTCGAGGACCTCGTCTGCGGTAAAAGCGACGGCGACGCTTTCCAATTTTGCCGTGTTTTCTCCTCGTTACTTTGCATTCCTGCGGGAGGGTAAAATCCAGACGCACGTTTCCGCACGCGTAGCTTTTCGCGTCTGATGTCCACAGAGTTGTGGCTAATTAGTGGCGACAGAGCTAGTAAGTGTATAAGGTGTCATTGAACCGGTGGTTTAACTCGGAAAAGGGTGATCCTACGTGAAAAAGAGGAGTTAAAAGTGTAGAGAAATTTTATTTCGAAGCACGAAGCACGTTGTTTTTGAATAAATTGACGTTGAAAATTGGTCGGATATACGCGCACACTTAACGAGATTGTAAAACGAAATGAGTTTGGTAAAAATTCGATGAAATTTGCACTATGTATACATATATAAATTTTAGAATTATTGACCAGTTTATTTTGAAAATATAACGATGTCAAGTTCATAATACTCGATAAACATATATGCACATTTAATACTCGATAAACATATGTGCACGTTTAAATACTTATATATTTCTTTCTATTATTTATGCATCTCTATTAGACATAAATATAGCATTAATAAGAAAAATAAAGTAACATTTTGTATATGTGTTTACCTCAACTTTCAAATTAACATTTATTGTTTAGGTAGTGAAATAAATGTATAGAAACATAATTTTGCTTGATAAGTACTAAATTTATAAGTGGCCTCATGGATACGCCATTGAAAATACAATGCTGAACCTTAGAACTTCCTTAAGCCGAAATTTTATTCCACATTAGTCCTACAAATTCCGTCGAACTTGAAGAACCAATAAAGAATCTCGAAATGCAACGCTGTACAGACTTTCCTTTTACTTTCATACTATAAATAATTATTTACTACCATTTTCTCCATATTAAGACTTGAAGGATTTGCTAAAAAAACTTATTTTATATTCCATCTGTTTTTCTTTTTTTTTCAATTTTTTTTTTCTCTTATTTTCAATTTTTTCTTGAAAAAAACCCATATTAAAAATATGGAATGTATTATTCCACGTTTTCGATTTACTTTTTTACGTGATATCATCTCCTCTCAAGTTACGCGCCAATAGTTCGATGACACCCTATATATTCGCGTCACACGATAATTCGCACGACGAGCAATCCGAGCGCGCGGAATTTATTCTGATCTGATTTGAGCGCGCGAAACGCACCGGCCACTAAATCGGCAAAGAGACCCCATCCATTTTATCTCCGAGATTTTTAAGGCGGCAGTGGCCATATATCACCGCAAGTATGACAGGCGTTAAAATGCCACTGCGACGATAATCCACAAGCGGCATGTTCACCTACTCACACACACATACGTATACACGAGCAAAGTGTTGACGTGTGCTCGCGCGCCCGCACACATCGCTGGAAGCTCGCGACTTCTCGACGACCTATGACCTCCTCCAGTCCGCGCGCGCGACCTCCTCGGATCTCTCTCGAGCATCAACCTATTTTCATCTCGGGTCTAGTGGGAGGAGGCGGCGGCGGCGGCGAAGGAGGAGGCGGCAGGAGATGTTGGAAGAGTAGACGAGTAGACGTCGGCCGGGATGGGGCGTGTTTGGGAACCCTTTTGCGGTGCTCCGAAGACAATGGAGCGAGTGCAAGCAGGCCGACCTGCACGTAGGAGTAGTTGGATGGTATAAAGGAACCGGCGTCTACGAGGAAGAACCACTCTCCTGTCTTTTTTCACCGTTCCCTAGGTGGGTGTTCTTCTTCGTCTTAACTCGCTTATCTCCTTTTCGCTTCGATCTACCTGGCCGAGGCGCCTTCACCGCGCGTTTCCGCCGGTTTCCACTCGAGAGAAAACGAGTAGGACGACGAAGACGACGACGACTCGTCGGCAGACTCGCGGCATTAACAGAGTTGCGTCAAACATTTTGTGTCTAGCCCCGATAAATACAAGCGACGTAGCATTCGCTTTATTATTACACCTGTTTTACGTTGAAAAACGAGCGCGGGAGCGCTCATCAGGTGGAAAATTATATCGAAATGGATTTTAATATCGTTACCCGCGGAAAGGCCGAGAGGAATTATATGGGAATTATCACGAGTGTCGAATCTCGCGTTCTTTCTCACAGTTCGCGCCAACCGACCGAACGTTTATTTTAGTGCGAGAACAAAGATTGCGAGGGGGCAAAGAGCGAAACGATACAGGGAAGCCTCCGAGGGCGAATTACCCTACAAAGAGGGAGATAAACGCAACAATTCGATTCTAAGTAATTCTCGAGAGCAATTCTATTTGCCGAGCGGGGGGATGGAAAAGCGAAAATCTCCGGCTTCCTCTTAACGCGATAATAAGACACGATCGATCCCTAAAGTGCTCGGCATAATGAACAAGTAATATGCGGTTCTTTAGTGGCTCTCTTCCCCTATCTGTCTCTTTTTCTGTCCCTCCCTCTTTCTCTCTCTCTCTCTCTTTCTCTCTTTCTCTTTCTCTCCGTTAAAATAGATGGTCTCATTCGCCGACGACCAAGTTCACGCGAAAGTAAAAATAATGCGCCCACGCGGAACGTCGATATCTGTGCAATTTTCGAGACATTTTTCGAATAGCAGCCTTCCGGAGAGATGGATATTGGACGAGCAGACTGACACGGGGCGCTGCATTTGTGCGCGTAAATTGTACAAATATCTACAATCATGTACACGTAATACATTATTGTTTCTTTGACGCCGGCGCGTATCGTGACAACGGTATCGTCGGTGTTTTTCGACGATCGGCGGAAAGAGGATTTATATTTTGTGCACACACAACACGTTCCGACATGCGCTCCCATGTATGTGTGTCGACAAATAAATACGTTGAAGCGGAGAGGGAGACATTAAACGCGGCTATTTTTTCGAGTGTAAAATGCGCGATAACCGCGTTTGTTCGCATTGTGCGATCCGTTTGCCCCCGTCCGCCCCCTGATTTCTCCAGCTAACAGAGCGCTGATGTTGGATCAAAAAAATTGCGAATCACTGAAGAATGCAGATCTCTCCTTGCATAAATTTACAACTGCATTGCGCGGCATGCATTTAAGAGAGGGAGTGGAAGCAAGAGAGAGAGAGAGAGAAGGAGAGAGCAACGTCGTCTCTGGTAGAACACGCGCAAACTTTCCGACACATCCTCCGCTTTGCATTTTACACACGAGCGGCAGCCGTTAATTTCGAGTACGTCAAACTCGGGCACTCGGTACAAGGATCGCGCGAAGCACCGACAGACGAACGGACGAAGCAGCCGGACCCGCCGTTCTCTCCCGGTTCCATATGGAAGCGAGACGACGTCGTGGCGGGTCGCTCGACGCGATATTCGACCTGGACGCCCTTTCGATGAAAGCCGATCCGCGCTGTCTATCGATCTAGCCAACTCGCCCGCGAAGAGACATAACCGCACAATCGCACGACGGACCCATTGTCACCGGTCCGCGCCGTCTTGCTCCTCAGTTTCAGTGTCCTTAACCCACCGAGTGGAATCGCACCCCCACCCTCGTCGCTCGTTCCGCGATTCTCACCACGATGCCTTCGCAAGAGGAGAACAGCCCTCGAATGCGACAAAGCTATATATTCGAATATCGGGCAGATGGAACGACGATTCATTTCGCGCATCCGATATCCCCGGTATTTGAGAGAGCGAGGCTCCCGCCGAGATCTGCGCTTTTAATCGTTTAAATCGCCGGCCGAGCGATAAATTAACCGAACAATTACACGGAAGTTCCCGCCGTCGGGAACGAAAACGATGAGACAGCGGCTGTCTCCCCGTTAGACCCGGACAGGCAATCCGTGCGGCAACTTCGCGCGCTAAACACAATCAACTCGACACAATAAGACATCGCGCTTAAAGCCATTCGCGATCGTGTCTGCGGCCATCCGCATTGGAGAGGACTCAAGCGCGCGATATAGTCCGAGATAGTAGCAGCGGCAGCAGCACACGGTAGTGCCTTTGAGGGTGTAACGTCGGAGGAAGTGCAAGAAATGTCTATCCCGCGCACGAGAACAGATACAATGTCTAAGCATCGTTTTCTATAAGAGGTAAGACAACCGTAGACAAGCTTACAAGGCGCATTATACGGAGAGATCCGGTGGTTTGCATAAAGCTGGTGATAGCATTCTCTCACCTAGCTACACGCCGGGAATGAGACGCGGATAAATCGCTGACAAGAAAACGGGAGAGATCACGGTTACACGGTAATTGTAAGAAGAAAGAGGAAAGACAAGACGTCGGGATACCGAGATACTGTGCAGTGAAACACGCGAGGCCGACGGATAGGTAACGAAAGGGACGACGTATCGTGTACTTTCGATAAGTTCATTTTTGCGTCGTGCAGAGAGAGACGGAATTCCGAAGGTTACCGCACTCGGGAAAAACGTGAACGGTTACGCACTGAGAAAAAATACTTAAAAATTTATTTGTGGAAGTGGAGACGGATAATAAACCTTATTTCTGTGAAATAAGCCTTATATCCTACAAATAAATTTTGTCATATTTTTTAATATTTTTGTCCCCGGTATACGTTTTCTATGATTCCCGAGTGTAATTTGTTGATTCGTTTACTGCTGCTAAGTCTCGTTACTTATATTTTTCTCTGTATTGCAGTCCTCAAATTTGAGCAGTGAATAAACTGATTAATCACATTCACGAATAATCGAAGAAAGTCTGTCGTTAAAATTCTCGCTTGTGTGATGATTCAATGACCGCCTAAATCGATCACATTTTTCCGTGTGCCATTATCTTGAGATTATTCGGAATAAATGTCGGAAATTCTGCGCAACGCGTATACGTTAGATCAAAAACGAGAGAACACATTGGGTCTCTTAATACACGTTTATGCGTTTAATTCGCGCGTGCTTGCGGAAATTTCAGCTTTTTATTAATGGGAATGCATCATTTCCACTGACTGAGCCTCAGATGCGTTTAAATTCTTTTCATGTATGCCTTAATCAATACGTTCCCCTTAGACTCGCAAATCCCTGTTATATATTGCCGAATGCGTGTTAATGAAATAGCGGTTAACAGTTGTTGAAATAGCGCGAACCTCTGTATTCTCTCTGTTTAGTTGTAGATGCATTCGCACGTGTACGCACATACACAAACACACACACATATACGTACACAAATATATCTGATATCTTTAAGTATCTCCTTCCGCCAGAGTTATTATTTATATCTACACAATTATCAACTCGTTATTGTTACTCGCATATAAACGACATTCGCTTAATCGTGATCTCAACCCTTAGAATGCGAACCACGCCTATAGACGTTTAAAGAAAGTCACCGTGTGCAAACATCGCCTAAAAGCGTTCGACGCTCAACGCTCATCACTATGTACGAGCAGCGTCTTTAGACGCCCTCATTTATTAACGTTGTAACGCGCGTAAGTATTACATCGTAACGACTAGCTCCATGCCGCACACAGCAATCGTCTTGCTTCTGAGCGGCTCATAGTCTAAGGATTAATTTTGCAAATTCCGTAAAATTTAAAAGAACAAAAAATCATGAGATGTAATAATGTTACATAAACCTTTGATGATACAAACGGTTATTTACTACCGTTCTCTCCACGTTGTATCATGTGTGTGTGTGCGTGTGCGCGAATTAAAAAAAAAGACATTTCGGAATTATTTAATATTCGATTGTCTCAATATTCCATCTGAATTCATGTTTCTTGTTACATAAAATAATGCAATAAATATAGATCAATGAAACTATGATATACGCGATATGTCGCTGTCTACGTCTCAGCATCCTGCTTACCGATTCAGCATCCTCGCCTGTGTTTCGCCGTGTTACTCCGAATATCCGCTCATGGCACTGACTGCTCGCGCGGACACGACGATTCGATCAGAAAAACGCGCGGTAACGTAATGGCCGTTACGCATTTCAAGGGCCGACGAAATACTTGAACCACTCGACGAGAATGATAACTAACCTATCGACACACGTATTCTATAGCGTACGAGTCACCCGACGTCTCGAAACGCAACGGAAATTCCCGGAAAAATCTGTAACGCGCGAGAGTACGTTTGGCCGCCATGGTCGAAAGTCACGACTGTTTTGAGTGTTAGTCGTTGTAATCGCTCGACCGTTGGCGAGCTATGACACTTGTCGATTCACGGAGTGTGACGTGCACTTTTTGCCCGTTGTCACAGTCCTCGCGCGCGTCCCGCTAACCGATCGTCGTTATGTTCCGAGAAGATCGACGAACACGATCGCGACGCGGAGTGTTACGCATAGACGTAACGTACAGACTAAAATTCGGCAAGCGGCACGAACTTTCCAACCGTTTTTCGGTAGACTCGCCTCGCGTTCCCAGTTGCCCTTGCGCTTCGTCGTCCCGCGCGCAGCCGACGAGTCCCTCGAGTCAGGAGCGTGATCACTGCATTATCGTGCTACGGGGCCCGTAAGGGGAAAATCAGAAGATCCGTGGATTTTTTTCAACATGCTATATTTTCTATTAAATTTTTATTTGAATCGTGAATACTTGTTTTCGATCGTTAACCCTTCCCGTTATCAGTGAACTAAGTCTACTGGGGATACTACTTAAAAAAGACGCGTTAGCAATTATACCTCATAGGTGACGTGAGAAACTATTACTATATACTATATACCTCATATATGACGTGAGAAAATATATTCGTGATTTAAATAAAAATTTAATAAAAAATATAGTCTCTTTAACAAAAAATCCGCTTCTATTTCCCTCCCCCCCTCCCCCCCCCATATACGGGCACGATATGCGGTGTTACGATTCTGAGACTCGAGCGGCTCGCTGGCTACGCGCGAGCGACGAAGCGCAAGGGATCTTGGAAACAACGCGAGACGAAGCTTTCCGAGAATCAGTTAAAAAGTGCATCGCTTACCGCTTATCAGGTCTAGATATATTATGTCTATGGTATTACGTGTGTCAGTGTGTTGTATATAACTTTCGGTTAGGGAACGACGTGTTTTCGATCGACTCGTACTACTTCCACGTGGACTTATCAAGTGTCTAGTTACGATGTTGACTGACTGATTTAAGACGAATCACGAACGCGAGATATAACGGTACTCTAATACGAAATTCAAGGGGCTCTAACGAAACGACGTCGGCCATCTTGTCATCTCTGCGAAACGCGCCGAAAGCACGCCGCGCGTCACACGCAAAGTAATCGAGTTTTCGTCGACATCGCGTTAATTAACACTTGTTTCTCCGATCGAATCGTGTTCGCGCGAGTGTCCGTGTCAGAGACAGCGCGACGAACGAGTATCTGGGGCGACGGAGCAGCCGGGAACAGAATGCTAGATCGGTGGAAAGCCAGAACGCAGAACACCAGGGCGCTGATAACGATGCATCGTGTATTTTCAGGTATGTGGAATCATTATTATTGAATAACTATTGCGCAGGATATATTTCCGATTTAGATAGATCCCTGACGAACGATGTTAAAAATGAGGTTGTTCCGAGATGTTTTACTCTGGTCTACAAGTATTTGTAGGTCTAATGTAGAATCAAATTTTCGACTCGGGTATACTTCACGTGATATAAATGGATGTCCACAAAATAGTATTTCTTTGTTTTATATAGCCATGATAAGGTTTTATTTTACGATACAATTTTAGAATACAATTTATCGTGATTTTTTTATAAATTGATGAGATCATATCTAATCATTTTTTCCAATAGCTCCGCGCTGTATGATCTTAAAAGAGTCTTAAAAATGTCGCAACATTTTTTTTCAACGAGTTCGCAATGCATCTCGTATTCAATAAAAAAAATGTATCTCCTGCGAATTATTAAAAAAATAATTTCTCTTATTAAACACGGGATGCGTTCTGAAATTTATCAAAAAATTGTTTTGCAACCTTTTCTGGTTAACTATACGCAGCAATCATCTTGTTTCTAAGCATTTTGTAATCTAAAAACTAAGAGACTACATCGCGCTCGGTTCATTTTCCAAGCACGTCGAATGCGTCGACGCAGTCCCGACAGCCGCAAATACTCAACAATCATACGCGAGTACGTTTGTCTCCCCCCTTCATCGAAATTTATTTTTAACGCATGTATCGTCATCGATTTTGCAAACGTGTCGTGTTGTATCGAACTGAAAAATGTGCAACTCTCGCGTTTTTTCACAAAACAGAAAGAAAGGGCAAAAAATCGTCCATCATCCATTCTAAATAATCGATATCAATAACATCGTTAGTTACATACCAAAGTCCGATTCTAATAGATTGGCAATGAGAGGTGTCGCGATATCGGACACATGGAAAAAAGATTCGCCGTTCCAACTGAAAACTTCACTGGCTTAGCAAATCTATGACCGTGATATACAAACGGTCAGTTTTCTATGTTACAGTTGCTAAGTTTCAGAACTATACACAAAATTGATAGTCATATCTGATGATAAACTTGGCAGGTTTATCGGTACTGCAAAGAAAATTTTTTCTATATATATCCAAAACCAATAAAAAATATAGCTCGGAAAAAATATCTGACAAAATTTGAAAATATTGAAAATCTTTTAAATAAAATTAAAATTGAATATATGATTTGACGATTAAAATATAAAAGTACTTGGAAATTATTCGGCAATAAATATATTTATTGAGATAATCTCTTTTATCAATATGCTGTCATCAAAAGAAATTTAGTAATATTAACGAAATGAATTTCTATAATAAGCAAAATAACATCTATAAAAATCGATCTCCGTTCTTCGATTAAGTTGACAACTGCTTCCGTGCGAATCTGTTTGCCGCGCGAGTGAATCTCGTCAAGTTGTAACGTTCAGTTTTATCTAACAAGCTATAGACTTGCCGGATCAATCAGTCCATTTCTTTCCGTCGGCTTCAACATTTGCAAAAGTAAATTCGCGACAACGAGTAAAAGTAGCCGCAATCGTGCCATTGTATGGCGAGAGATTCCGTTTTCGCGGCGCGTCCCGTTCTCCATCTCGAGGTAAGCCGGCTCTTTCAGCGTACGGCTGGTTTTTCCGGCCAATTAATTCGTGTCTAACAGCGTGCTTAAACTCGCGCTTGCGCACGTAGGCGAGCAGATTTGTGGGTTTTCATGGATCTCACCTCGCACCGGAAATTTGCCGTCGTTAATTAATTGGTCATTCGGCGCGCATTTCGTATCTGCGAATAGCTCCTCGAGATTACCAGCGGCGCGGATCGAGAAATCGAGAGAGTTTCGCGAGTAGTTTCTCGACCCGAGCGAGAGTAAATCGCGTGAATTCGACCGTCGCTCCGAGTTACGACCTCGCCTCGATTGATCGGTCATAAAGATTTGCAAATAACAATATGTTCCCCGCATTCGATGCGTATGAATAAATTCTCGGGGAAAAGCGGCTTCCGTCCCGAGATTTTTTTCGCTCCCGAGAGATCTCGTTTCGTCACAGACGAATAATCCTCGATCGATACGCGCGAGCGATTCATTCCCGTTACATTTCTTCGCGCGTCAAACTAGGAGAGAGGAGCTCCGTACAGACACGTGTATTCGGTAAATGGCAGCAAAGGGTTCTAAACTGACCGAGAGAACTAGTTCAGACCGGAGTCTAAGTACTAAAGTCCGTAGCTGAGATTCCTGTCCTACCGAAGGCAGATGCTTGTCTATGATATATCTACGAAACTCGAGGCTAGTTTCCGAACCAGTTCGAAATGCGTCAGATCGCAAGGCGCTCGTGGAAAGTTGGTCACGGTGGTGGTGTGCGGCTGCGCTAGCTCACGGTATGATATTAATTAATATCGGCGCCTAAGTAGTTCAGCGAAGAACGAATCAGATATGTAGGTCAAGACGCAAAGTTACGTTATTAATCCCGAGTGGAAATTTTAATTCTGCATTGACCCTACAAATTTTGTGAAATGGAGAATCGCCAAAAGTAACACTGTGCAAGCTATTATCCTACCTCGATGCTGGAAATGTTTACTTACTGCCGTTTTCTGCCTGTTAAATCTCGAAGAAAAGTCTCAATTCAGAATTATTTAAATATAATAATATTATATAATAATAATATATAATTATTAAAATATTTCATTATTTCAATAATCTACATTAAATCTTTCTTTCTTAATTTTAATTTAAGCAATATATTAATTATGTAAATTATTTGAAGTAAAGTACGTAAGATAAACAAAAATATTTAATAATTTAATAAGAATTAAGGAGTGTAAATGAATAAAAGGAATAGCGAAATTCTTGACCTCTCTTTTCTCTTTTGTTGGATATTTCGATGAAATTAAAAGAGCTAATAAGAAGCTATAAAGATAACAGTTATGTCTAATAATATTATTTTCCTACATGCACACCGGTCTTAGAATTAAGTCTCGTAATTTGTTGATTTGTGTGTCTAATAATACTCTTTGAACCGCAGCTTTTATTTTGAATCGGCCAATGTTTCTTTTCACTTCTACTTACTACAGAGTTATTGTTATTATACCGAAACTAAATTTAAATCTCGATTGCTGCGCAGTATTATTGGACACGCAACTGTTACTTTACTTTACAATGCCCTCCTCTTCATCCCTCTTTAATCTCTAAATCCTATTTAAATTTGCAACGCCAGTGAAAAGAAATAATAATAGGATTGTCAATAAGGAAAATTTACTGTTCCATTATAATTCCCTATATATATATATATATATATATAATTTATCTATATTATTTAATATTTGCTTATCTCACATACTATATCTGCAGTTGAATAAATTACGCGTTTAATATAACGCCGATTGAAATCTAGAATAAAGATTAAATGTACACATGGAATGTTGAAAACTTCAGATACGTCATTATATTTGCAGAATTAATACAGAACTAAAATTTCGACTCGAGGAGCGACGAAGCGTGCGCTTCGTTTACTTTATTTCGTCATTCTTTGCGAGTTACAATTCTCTTCCCTCCTCTCTCTCTCTCTCTCTTCCTCTCTTTTAATCACCGTTTTAATTGCGAAAAATCTCGTAATTCCCACGCCAACCGTGCGATATAGCGGCTGTAGCGATTAAGTAAAGAGACCTAGCGCAATCGGCGCAATGATCCGCCTCAATTTCGCAAATTGTAACCCAGGCCCGCGATATACGGGGGATATTTTTACGACTTTTATATCTTTCACGCACAGATTACAGCCCGGCGATTCGTGCTCGCGCGCGAATCGATAATGGAAAAAACTCTCCAGCCATTTGTATAATCGAACGCGCGTACTAAGGTATAATCTCGAGTATCGGACGTGGTTATTGCGCTAATCGCTGCCGCGGCAGATTCATTCGCCGGCGCGAAGGAAAATGATAAACGTACCATTTTCAGCGGATTAAAATGCGCCGCGGGAGAGTCGGCGATTGCGAGAATGCGCGGCCGCTAATAAATTTGTCACCTACCATAGAGATCCGCGACGAGTGATCTTTTACCGGCGGCGGCGGCGAGCTCTCGTACCCGAAGCAGCTCTAATACGTTTTTAATGGAGCCACACTCCCGTCCACGATGAATAATGAAGCACGAATTTAATTTGTGCCGCCTTGAGATTCATCTCAATCTAAAGTGGAACGAGGCCCGATCGGGTGACAAAATGAAGCGGACTGAAAGCCCGTAGATGATTTATGAGTAATCCAAGCGGTCTTCTTCTCCCGTCGTATAATTTTCCGCATCCCCCTCTCATTTTCTTTCTCTAAAATTTCATACTCCCCGACAGATATATCCGCTTATTTTTAACTTGAAACTAGGCCAATGCAGTGGTTCCAGTATTTCTGAATTTTTTACCTCCCGGCGGTTCGGCCTCGGATTTATATCTCGATGTTGATAGAAAATATACGATTCGGAAAATATACGATTCGGAATTTTTACCCCCTTATCGACTTTTGTCGTTTGATAAGCGCTTCGATGAAGCTTCGCGACGCGTCAAGTCCGCGTGACGTATGTCTGTTATGAATAAGGTCTTATTTTTGCACGAACGTTCGCCCCTAATCACAGGCTCGAGAGCGTACGTTGTATTATCGGCTATTACGTAGCGCACCATCGCCTATGCAACATTCACGGATATTATTTTGATCGATAAGCTATCGTGTTACGCTGGCGCGCGCGCGGTTGAATGATCACGGGAACGCAAAAGGCAGTTACGACAGTCTTCATCCAGCTTGTTTAAAACGAGTGGTGTTATGTGATAAATCCAATTCTCTCTTTTTTATGTAGATATACATACATGTATATATAGATATATAAAATGTGTCGTGTGTACCGTTAATCGATCCGGCGGATATTACGTGTCCACTTTGAAGCGCGGTGCCGTTTTAAAACCCCGCGGCTGCCGCTGGCTCGCAAATTGAATTCCGAAGTCATTCTGCTGCGTCGACCGTCAGCGGACATTTCGCTGGAGGATAATATAGAAATAACTTTTTGCAAAAAACGACAGCCTCTTCACCGGTCTCGTTCACCGCGTGCACGCTCTCTTCGTCGAGGTGGTGCAAAAAAAGCGACGAGCCGTTTTCTCTTTAAGATGCAACGACGATCCGGCGTAAACGCGATCGATCAACGAGACCGCGTTCGCTCACACGTGGAAACACGCACCGTGAATTAACCCTTTTACGTTCCGCGTCTCAGCCTGCTGGCTCAAGGAGTTTTGACATTCCACTTTGCACACGCCAACTCGGTCGGTGGTGACGATGAAACTGTGCTAAACTCGAGGAAAATTACACCGGGAGAAAAGTGTTCAGTATTTGCGGCTATATAATTACATAGTGAAAAATAATTATAGTTAGGGAAACTATTTTTGCACCAAATGCTGCTGTAGTGTGTTAGCGATAATAATCTCGTATGCATGTTGCTACTGCTACCTTTTTGTCGGAGAAATAAAAAAGACACAGTCGACGCTGAAAATGACTATAATTTTAGTGAGATTAACCACTATTTTTCTTTTTCTCTCAGCGTACAAACTGTAACCGACCGTTGATAAATGGATTCTTTTCACTCACCCTGACAATATTTATGAGCGAACTGTCAACGTCGCGCCAAAAATCTGCGGAGCGCAAAGGGTTAATCCACGGAGACTGTGTGTAACCAAAACTAGACATTACGACTCTAATTGAATACGAGTGCCGGGAAAAATAAAAAAAAGGAATTTGATTTTGCAATTTTTTTGACACTCGGCAACGCAAAATATATGAAATTCCCGTGTAACTCCTCTGTATATGCATTTCGCGCAATTTTATTATACCTTGATATCGCAAATCTGTATTAATTCCTTTATTTAACTTTCGTTAGATTTCATTTTATCTATCATATGGTGCGATTCATATTTTTTTTCTTTACAGTTAAAAAGACATATCGATAACGTTACACAATGGAGAAATTGCGCGGATGATTTACGACTTCGATCGCGGTTTGACGACTCTGAAACTCGTCGCGTGCTCGGAGAAAGCGAAAGANATATATATATATATATATATATATATATAATCGAAAACACTACAAAACTTCCCCCATTGTGTTACACGTTATTCTTCGAGACCGTCGGGTTAGTCTCGTAATATCGCGGGACCTTAATCCAGCCATATTTCGGACCGGTAGATAAAATTGCGCACTCCTCCTGCTCTCTTACGAGCACAGGCCTGAATGGAGAATTTCATATCGATATTCGATCTTCTCATCCGGCGTAATACACTTCTTCCTACGGGGTCACGCTTTGCAGGCCGAAAAACGACAAACAAAGCGTGAGCTCGCTCCTCCCCCTACCCTCTCCCGTGATTTCGGTGTTCCCATTACGCGGATGGATCGCGCGTGGCGGAGGCCCGCCGGCGGCGAAAGAGACTCGTGCGCCGATCGATCTCGTCGTCAAAGTGGCTTTGTCCATTAATCTCTGTTTTACATTTCCCCCGATAGACAGGCACGACGTGCTCGCTAAGAAAGATTACGGGTGCAAGCGTCCACTCGTAAAATTTACAATCTGGACATTACCGTATTATTTAACGAAGGCGACGTTTCTCCATTCTCTTGGCTGCTTTACTGCGATATATAATCGAAAGGGAGAGGGGCTTTACGAGGTGTCCCTCGTATTACACGAGGATTGAGTTTAATATTTGACAGTCCCAAAAAGCTATCGAGCGAACAATAATCTCGCATAGATTATTTATATTCGTACACAGAGACGGGAATGAAATCGATTCGATCGAAATCAGTATATACCCTACGAGAGGTAAGTAAAGTCATCGAAACACTAGTGAATATTTAAGCGCGGAGAAAATAACCGGCATCAAAGACTCGTCTTATTATTATTGAAAAGTTTGCTTGATCGAAAATGGCTTATTACTTTCGCTGCACTCGGGCTCGCCTGTAAGCCTCGTTATATTTCAATACTCTTACGAGCTCTCGCTCTCTTGCAATCTCCTTTATCATAATTTATAAGAATGATTTATAAGAGATGTTGGTGCCTTCGAGATTATAGAGTAGATAACGTTGAACATCGAAAAGTCGCGGTGAATTATTAACTCGGATGATTTATTATCAATCTTTAGTTTCCCTTTGTTGAGTTATGTCTATCTGTCTGTCTCTCTTCTTCTTTTCTTCTCCGCTAAGGGATAAAGAGTACATACTTGTGTTTTATGTTCCTTTACCTACTCCGTGGCAGAGCCAAGAATAAAATTTCGTCCTTGAAGATTAAATTATACGAGCTGATCCGATATGAAGTCGTCCATGAAATAAAGAAGCTTGTAGCCCGCGGTGCCCTGTGAAGAATAATCCATAGATCTTCTTCGAAATCGACGTTCCCGGCCCCTTTCGTTTCGACTCGGCTCAGAAAAGCGTTCTCGATATCCGTCTTCTCCCCTTGAGTCGCGCGAAAGAAGTTCAAGAGAGAAGTCGCTAGGATTCTTTCTCCCCCCCTCCCACCTCCCCTTCCAGTTTCACTAACTGTCCTCGACTTTGAAATTCGAGGAGATTATAGCGAAGAGAGAAGGGTATGTATCGAGTATCACGGGCGCGCAAGCCTCTTCTGTTTTCAAGCGAATAAACGAGACTGTGACCCCGGGTCTCACGTCGCTCACCGAGCAGCTTATTGTCGCGAACTCGTGGTATGTTGCGCAACGTTGATTCCCTCGCGCGCTAAAATTCGTTCCTCTCTTCTCACTCCGCCGTGGAAACGAAAGAGAACCGTCTCCTCTTTCCACGTGGTCCGCTATCGAATTAATTAATCGCGACGGAAACCGGCGGGAGGGCAGTTTTCTCCCGGTGAGAACAAGGATGGGGATTATCCACACTGATGCTAATTATTTCCAGAGTACCCCGGCAAAACGCGATGATACAGAATATATCCCGCGTTAGATAAGTTAACACGCATTAATCTTCGGCAAGCGGAGAGACGGCCGGCCGCCTCTCTAATGATGTAATGAACACCGTGCATTTTTATCGCGCGCCATTTCTCAAATTGCACTTCGCCGACGGTCCACTCGGAGAACCCACCTATCCAGGCAATTTATTTTCATTTCTCCTAACGATTCAACCCGTTCCATCCCCTCCCCTCCCCCCCCCCACTTCTTTTCTCCAGCAGCAAGCAGACTTCGGCCCGCGTTCCACTTTCTACACGGACGACGAATAATTCGAGGCCCCGTCGAGGAACGTGCGATTTGCTCGGCGCGATCGATCGCATTAATGTTACGGCCTGAGGAATCTTGTAACGCGATTACGAGCGAGCTGGAAAACACGTATAATGGCTTCCGCATCTCGGGCGGTACGATATCGGAAGTGACCGGCACCGTTGACCCGACGAAAAGCCAGGATCTGTTAATAATTAGGCTAATTAGACTAATTAGGCTTAATCAGCTGCGAAGATGCTTCGTTCGTGGACTTATGCATGAAACTCATCAATCTTCGACGTCATGGCGGTATGTGCGATCGTAGTGCATCAAGCTACGAAAAATCTCAATTTTGCTGAAAAAAGAGTAATAGGACAATTGGTTCGTTATAAATAACCCGAAATTGAGTTCATTTGACTCTACTTAAATTATATCGTATTATACAAAGTGATTATATTATACAAAATATGTCACATTATACAGATTAAATATGAGAAGAGGAGAAAAATATATTTATATAGAAATTTTGCTAGAATAAATTATTGATAAACGAACCTAAAAACACGAGCAATGACGTCATGAACGTACCTGATTGTGTTTTCATTAAACTAGACTCTACCACCCTAAGTAGCAGAATGACGTAAGAAAATGTTATATTGACGTCATGTCGCCATCAGTATGACGTTCTCTGACGTCATTCCGCTTCTTAGGAAGCTAGAGTCTCAGGTACATTCATAACGGCCACTGTTCATTTTTTGAGTTCGTTTATCAATAACTTGTTTTAGCTTGGTAGACAAACAATAATTAAAACTGGACAAATGTAATCAAGTTGTGGACAGTCGATTCCATTATGTAATTTAAAGAAAACAGTTGCGTTTATGCTGATCATTGTCTGCTTTTGTACTTGTTTGTTAATAATCTGTTTTGGCTTGATGGACAAACGAGAATTATGGATGGACAAATGTGAAAAATCGATTCTGCTACGTAATTTGAAGAAAGTACGATCAGTTATATGATCGCTATAAATGATCGCAAATTAGTGCATTTCACAGACACACTAATTTTCCCATTATTTTTCTCTGCTTCTTGAAATAATTTTTCCTTAATTAGCACTTGGCTAATAGACCAAGCACTAAAGTAAATAGAAAACAGCGAAGAATAAAGAGAACAAAGAAAATACATTGACGAAGAACGAGTTCGACCTTGGAGCCGTATAGTAACGGCGATACGTTAGCTTGAAAGTGTATCTATTGGATACACTTGCGACTAATGGAGGGTTAAAGGTGAGAAAAATGAGGTATTTCTAAATGAGCGAGGAAAAGTGAGAAAAATGCGTCGCTCCCATGCCTGTAACAATTATTACGACATCCTGCATACCACGTCATATCATATTGCGTCAAATTATACGCAGACACAGCGGTAACAATTAAAAAGGACCTGTAAGTTTCGGCTTAGCAAACGCTAAGGCTTCATCGGAACTCAGTGTATACGCGCGAGCGCCGATTCTTCGCGACACCTTTCCGCCGTACGATCGAATTACTCGAACATCCCTTTAATAGCTCATCGATACAACGAAGCAACGCGATACGAACGCGATCGAAGCGACTTGGCTCGTTCGCCGGTACACTCGCGACCGTAGTCAACCGTGTAGTCGACGCATGTACGCGGAAAGCGTACGCGTTGTTTGCCACTGGCAATTCGGAGCGCATCTGATTGAACGTAACACGGCAGGTACAACCCACCACCGCAGCAACGCGCACGGTTGTCTTACGAGATATTAAGCCCAAAAGCGAGCCAACCCCGTGTGCACCGGTGTATGTGTTTGTGTGTGTGTGTCTGCGCGCGTTAGCTGTGTGTCGCATAATGGAACCGGCGTTTCATCGGAGGCGCAGAGGATGCAACAACAAAAATTCGCCGTAACAACAATGCCTCCCGGCCGAGAAGCCGATATATCGACGCACCGCGTTCGCGAGGCGGACGTATTCGCTCGCGCGTGAAATCTGTTTGCCGGCTTTATCGCGCGCGCGCGCGCGCTCGCTTGCTCACTGTAGTTTTATGGCACAACCGTTTGAAAAATAAAAGAGTCCGGGGGCACACCGAATATCCCCCAATAACTCTTTGTCCCGCGGCGGTTCTCACTGCCTGCGCCGCCGTCGCCTCACACGGCCGAATTTTTTTCAGTTATATAATACTGAGCGGTTTATTAGTATGCGATACTTTCCAGTGCCCTTTTGTACGTTTTCTTTCTATTTTTTTTTTTTTCAAAGAGCCCGGGCAAAAGAGCTCGTTAACTCCGATAGCTTTGTCTCTTAACCTTGTTGTTGCCGTTCGTGTCGTGTACGCACTTCGAGCTATATCCGCGTCCGAATATGATGAACACGGTTGTTTCTCTTTTTCCCCTTTTCATTCTCTTTTTCGCCGCCTTTTGTTTCCCCGACGCTACGTGAAACGATGTATTTAAAAGCGGAGGTACGAATAAAGCGATGAAATTTAAGAACGCCGGGAACAACATCCGCGGAGCTGAGTTGCGTTTCACGGATAAAAATGTGTCAAGTATATCCGAACGGAACAGCGGGGTTAATTAAGACGATAGCACGAGCTATCCGGCGGCGGCTCACTTTGCAACAACGCGCTAACGAACATTTTATCTCAACTCCCGTGCTTGTGTATTGTCGAGTCGATGTGAAAGGTCCGTCACGCTCGTCAGAACCGGCAACGAAATTACATAATTTCCTAGAGCGATCTTGATCAATCAAAGTACAGTCACCGTACGCTCTGACACACTTTTTCCGCGAAGGAAGTTTTCCAGTCCGCCTCTCGAAACATTCGAATCCGTAACTTCATTCGAGAAAGAGAGAGCTTGATAAAAGAAAAGAGAAAAGACAATAGAACTCTTGCGCACCAACTCGATATTACGTCTGGAATAGAACGAGAACAATCTTTCGTGTCTCACTCACCCTCGGGGCCTTGCGTTTGCTGGCATTGTCGACACACGGGAAGCCACCGCACTGAAACACGTGAGAAAATGCATTATGAGACGTTTCATCTTTTCTCGATCGTATCTGGCGACAGCAATAACGCAAAGACGTCGTCGAATATTCCGACGACAATGTCCGACTGTGCGTGCCAGTCGTTATTGAGCGCTAAGTATTAATCGTAACCGAAGAGTATTTTTACGCAGCGAGTATCAGGGCCAGATGGGTGATACAGATTGGTTTTACGACCTAATAAAAAGTGGATGGCACGGTATAAATTGAATATCCGAAGCCGGCGCGCAGGAGAGCGGTGTTCGCGCGCAGCATCCACTACTGTAAACGCGCCCGCGTGAACATCTTATCAGAAAAATTTTAACTTACGGTCATATTATAAAATCGTATCCACATCTAGGAGAGAGAGTTTTTAACGATCGATACGCGATGGCCCGTAGCTATACCCGGAGTTATACGGCGGTTGTTAACTCTTATATCACAGTTATACACACCGCCGACATTGTACACGCTCCGACGTAATAAGATTTATACGCGAATATATAGCGGGATTATTGCCCGGTGGAAGATTTACAATCCGTTGCGAGAATCCCCGCGAGCGTCGATATAAGATTTGTCAGAGTGGTGTTACGATTCAATTCGCGTTTGTTTCGCATGCAATTTTTATGTAATAATGAACGCCGCGACATCTCTCTCTCTCTCTCTCTCTCTCTCTTTTTCTCTCCCCGCGATTGTCGGAGCAAGGCGACCGCTCGCGGAGTTAGCGAGGTGAATGTTACTTATTTATTTCCACCTGAGTTCCCAGGTTGATGAAAAAATGAGGTAGAGGAAAGCAAATCTGCGTAAATTTCGTCATGCAAACTGCGATCGAGTGAAATCAAATAAAAATTCAGTAAAAATCGAGTCTAGTCAACGAGGAATTCGAATTGCAAAATTCAACCAACGGTGAAACAAAACGTAATTGTATGTGTGTGATACAAATGATCTTTCAATTACCAAACGGCTGATCTGACTGCATAATACGAGTAATTTTACCTCCGGTGGAATGTTAACTAAATCAGACGGATAAATTCGACCAAACGTGTTCAGTCAGTTTCACGATAGTCTCATTGAACTAAATTTCGACCTCGTTTTATAGAAACGAGAGATGAAAAGATCACGAAAATTTTGCTGGAATAATCGGAGCAATTATAGTTTGTCATATATATTCGATTCAAGATATCTCGACTGGTCTTTTTTTACACTGTAATTACATTTCTTCGTTTTAGTCGCATCTCTTACGCTAGATTTTCTCGTTCTCTTTCCCACTCTAACAGCTAAATATATTCAATTTTATTTCGTGTGAGAAATACGTGTAAAAAAAGAGAAAAAAAAAACTAGTGCAGTTGAAACAAACAGATCTATCGAATCGTACTCTCGTAGAAAAGTTATCGCAGCCTCGCGCGGCGATAATATCGTCCCCGCGAAATTATCCCACACGGCGAAGCTCGCTAGCGTCACGATAATTTGGTGCCGCATCTCGTCCGTTTATTGCAGCATACCGTTTGACAATGGAAGAAAACCGCTCGGCTTTTCCGCTTCCGCTCGTTACGCTCGCGGCTGGACGAAACGAGCGTCGTTTCGGGACGCGAGAGGCCTGCCTGCAGGATGGCGCTACGACGGGGTGGCGCGATATATACGGATATACCGCAAAAATGCGGTATATTATTTTATCGCACATAAAAATGATGGGTGACCGCGTACTATTTTCGTGCGTGTGAAACGTTGACAGCTAGTACTGTGAAATTCTTTCACTGTGACAAAGAATAGATAACATCTGGAGTGACTTTTGCCAAACTTCGATCAAACTGACAACGAATAACTAAAATGAATACTAAATATAACTAAAACTAGCAAAGAGTAACTGAAACTAAAATGCTAAAAAATTTTATTAAAACATATAGAAATTATTAATTTTTTTTCGTTGCACGATGAATTGCAAAGCTAAAAATTGACTAACGCCAATTTTTAACTATGCAATACATTGTCCAACGAAAAAATGAATAATTTCTACATATTTTAATAAAATTGTTCAACAGAAATAATATTTGTCTCTGATAACGCTTTAAATGATCGACTAGACTGATCAAAATTTGATAAGAACCGCTCTTAGTTTTTCTCACATATTTTTATGTACGAAAGACAGCCACGACGAGACGCAACATTCCGACCAAAAATACCGGAAAAAAGAGAGAGAAAGAGAGAATGAGAGATTCGGAATACTAGAGAGTGAACATATTACGAGAACGAAGAAGGTACGCCCGGGTTTGTCGATGATTTGCCGAGCGGTCGCGACGCGGAAGAATGGAATTGCTTTCCGCTTCCGGCGAAATTCCCGTCGTATTCCCAGGACGCGCTACTTCCGCCATATCCCCGCCATATTCCCGGGACACGGTACTTCCGGCTACAGTCGCGCTGCTGATTTCGTCGGATAATCTGTAAAATCGGTCGCACCGTCGAACACTTCCTCCCTGATAGCTGTAGCTCGGAGCAATTAGCGCGAGTGGCGAATCGCAAGAAGAAGGCGAATCGATTAATTATCTGACCGTTTAGTGAAAACGACGTCGAGAAAGGTGTCGTCCGGGCGACGAAAGAAACGATCTCGCCGTATTAAATTCCCATTGCGTCATCACCAAATAGCTCGAGGGTGAAAGAAAGGTAGCAGTCATCGTCTAAAGAGGGACGCAACACCGAGTGCCTCCCCGGAGGAGAGGAATGAGGTATCGCTTGAAAGGGAACTCAATGGCAATCGAGAGGCGGCCTCTCCCGCTTTCGGATACATTCCACGATCTCCTCCGACCTCCCTCTCCTCCCGACACTCGCACGCGTCTCATTGTTCGCTCTTTGAAAAATCCTTCGAAGTGTGAGCGCAATCTGGTGCATCGGGATGCGCGAGGTCGTTCTTCTCGCTCGCGCCAATAACTCGTGTGCGAGAAGTCGCGAAGAAAATGCTCTAAATTAACAGCTAGACGACTAGACGGTTTTCTTTTTGCGCGAACCGATTTATACCGATTATAACCGATTTCGTTTGCTCGTGTGGTGTCTCGCGAGTTTTCAGACCAAACTTAGAACATGGACATGTGATTCTGATATATTGGAAAATAGGTTGAATAATTTGTTACACCGAGTTATTTGTGCCGCCGATTGTAAATAACCGATAGAATTACGCAAACAATCATGACACTTTTTAGTGGTGTACACACACACACACACAGTCAGTGGCCGAAAAGTTGCGGCATTTTCTTTCCCTTTTTCTCCCCCGAGTTTCGCAACTCATCCGTATCTGATAGGAGAATCTGTTGTTTAATAATTCTCAAAAGATTTATTTTCCCATCGGTTATACCGGATACCGTTCTGAAGCTCATTGAGGGGGAAATGTTGCGACCTCTTTGCCGTTGGCTATGCACGACCGCATTTCAGAATATCAGCGTACCCAAAGTTGTCAAGCTTGGCAGAACAAAATAAGCGAGAAGTTTAAACTTTCACGGGGGTATCGTATCCCAACCCCAATATCCATTCTAGCGAGGCTGAGACTGTTTCCCCGAAGTGACGACGTGATCGTCACCTTAAAAATTTCAGACGACGACGACAATTCGGATCTTTCATCGCTCGTGGCCGTTTGCTTTTCTTTTTTTCACGGAAGATTTACGGTCGATAGGAGGGAAGGACGACGCTTTATTCGCTCGCTCGATCCACGCCTCGCGATGATTAAGTCGTCCCCGGGGGTTTTATCCTCGAAGGGCGGAAAGAAGTTCCACGGGGAAGACTTCAACTCCCTCTCTCAGTCTAGGACCGAAGCGTGGCTTTATCTTCGATCGCGCTTCGCGCCACGATGCGGTCTCGTTTGCGCAAAGTCGAGCGGGATAATCGATACGTCTTCGTCCGCTCTCGCCACCTAAAGCCACCGCGGAGATGCTATTTCTTCGTCGCGAGCCTTTGTTCGTAGCCGTGCGAACCTTTATTACAGAGCGCGGGACGCGGGGCTAAGAGCGATTCGCGGAGGTACCGTTTCTCTTTCATCGCTGCATAATTATACGGGCAACCGTGAAAAATACGTCGCGGTAACCTGCGACCGCAAAGCGTCGCGTAATTGCGACCCTAGAAGCGCCCTGAAATAGATCGTCGTAGCACGTCCTCTCGAAGGATCAATGAAAATTACCGCGTCGAATGCCGTAACGAGCATCAATGGCCGACATTGTGATATGCGTCTCATTATGACACTTAAAGTATAAATAATGAAAATATAATTATAAAATTAAATATATGAAAATCACGGTTCACTTTTATCTGCGTGCTAGCTCGCATCGGTTTTCTCACTTCCCTTCAATGAATATCTCCGAGCCTTTGAACCTTCTTGTCTTTTTGATAATTAATTGCGTTTGAAACATACGACCGATAGAGAGTCAATGTGAAGTGTAAGAAAAATCACATCGTACGAAAATTGTGCTAAAATAACACGTTATTCATCTAGAAAAAATCTTGGTGATGACGCTCATTTGTAGTGTCCAGTGTCCAGGGCTAGAAATTATATTCGAAGCTTCGGCTCTTCGAAGCTTTTGTATGTGCTGTGAATGTAATTTTTTCTCGCATTGCATTGTACCGTTACTTATTATGGCAAAATTTGCATTTATTTTAAAATAAAGTTAATGAAATTTGTTATTTATTATCTGTGCTTCCTTCATCCACTTTATTTAAAAATGGACAAATAGAAATCTCATAATTGAATCAAAGTTATTTACTCAAACAACACGTATATCTAAAAGACGTCTTTATAACGTTTTCAAATGCCTTAATGTTATCTAGGTTAAACTGATAATCTGTAATTGTACAATATTTTCTTGCACTTTCCAAAATTAGTTCTATTATTCCCTCTGGTAAAATAGGGTCAGTTTGATCCCACGGCTTCGTTTATTTTACAACGTGCACGCGCTGTTTCTCTTCTTAAGGAATATTTCATGTTATTACTTACTTCTTTTATCCATTTTATTGATTACATGAAATATGAACAAAACAGCATGAGGTCGGATCCGATTCGACCTTCCTGGATACGTTGAAAATCCACTTTGCCATTAAACGGTTAACAGCTTCGATATTTCGAATCTTCGAACAGAGTTCGAAGCTTCAAATAATTCAACTTCGAATCTTCGAACTTTGTCGTCAAATGTCGGATTATACCGAAGTTTCGAAGCTTCAAACATGTGGAGTAGACTATCTCTAGTCCAGTGTACACTTTATTAATCGATTGATGAAAACGAACGCCGACTTCCGACATTAAGTCTCGAATCCGGAAGCAGGATCGACACTAATCGTCGTGACCTCATGACGACCACCCGTTATTGCATCCGAGGCAGACGCGATCCGATATAAAATTATCGAGTCGACGATGCGATTTCCTGAAGGACGCATTTAATGTGCGCTAAAAGTTCGCGATCGCGCAACATTAACGGCTGACCGTAAATATCGTGTAACCGAGATTATAGCGTGTGTCGGAAGGGAGGGGGGAGGGATGACTTTGAATCGATTTCCGATCGACACCCCCGACACGGGCACGTCCAGTTGCCGCCGGCACTTCTTTCAACGAGAACTCTTAACAGGCGAGGACATTGACATTGCGTTTCGAGTCTCAGGCGCGATAGCTGTCGCTGCCTTTTCGCGCTCGATTCGTTTTCCCCTTTTTTCGCACGCGAGCTGGAAGTATCGATCGGCCACGTGCGATTCTCGCGTGTAATAACGCCCCGAATAATAATATAAACGTTATACGATGCAAAAACTCCGCGACGTGAGCTAAACCATAAGTAATTTAGAATGCGCTCAGTGGAGTGCGTGCGCGCGCGCTTATTCGTGATTTGTGACAGCACTACATCGTCAACTGTAAATCATCGAAAGGCCCTCGTGTCAGCGAGGATTTTTATTTCTGGCAGTTGACGCGAACCGGGCTGGCCGTTACCCCCCAGTTCGACAGAAATTAATTCACTTTTACAACCACTCCCCTTACATTTGCGCTTCTACTCCACTCGGCGCATGTGTGTCCCAAACTGCCCATTTAAATGGACGCCTGCTGCTGCGCTATCCGCGGTACGCTCACGGCCGCGCGACCTGTGCGTACCGTTAAAGACGAAAGTGCGTTTCAATGGCAGCAAAAAATTATGCCCAACTGCGCCGTGCACCGTTACAGTTGGATTTGCAGCGCGCAGATATTTCATTGATGATATAGTAATGATTATTTGTTTACCTATTTATGTTATGTAAATATATATTTATTTACATATTTTTTCTAATAAATAAATAAATAATAATTTTTGGTTATAAAAATCACTTTTGGGTCATAAGAATCAGAAATGGTCGTTCCTTTTCTGGCTAATGCAATCAGATTTTTCTTTCGTGTAGGAATAAAATTTCATTTCACCGCATTTGAAATAAACGTTTTTGTGAAATAAATCTTATATTTCACAAATAAATTTCTAAGCCTTTTTTTCTCAGTGGAGAATCCGGAGAAATATAAGCCAATTATCACGAGTCTCTTCGAGGCGGTCCTCCGTCATGTGTCAAACTCGAAAAGAGGATCCACGTCACGCAAGTATACCAAGCTTGCGGCATAAAATATATATCCGCTCAAGTAGTTGTCAGAGCGTGCGATGACAAATGATGTAATGATAACGTTAATAAATACGTAAAAATAGTTCTTATTTAATGGAGAGACTCGGGAGAGCGGATTAGCCGGGAAACGGACGCGCAATAAAAATGGACTAAGCTTGAATTGTTACAGGAACACCTAACTTCGCGCTACACAAAATTCCACGCACCCCCTTCCCCTCTCGCGATTCTGTGTTCTTTTTATACGCAAGAGAACACGACGTTTATCCGTATGTACGTGTGTTCGCTCGTTAACGTGCCGTCTCAATATGCGTTTCGTTATTTTCCACAAACGCGCACGCGAGCATACGAAACTCACCTCGGGACGTGAATTTTCGTTTAACCACCTTCATTAACGAGTTTCTCGATTAATTATCGCGCACTGAGCGTTCCAGCTAACGCGCACGCGTTCGGCCGAATGTCATTGCGGCCGGAAATTACTTTAACTCCCGTTGAAGGAATGGGAAGCATAACTGTCGACAAGCCCCAGCTATCGCTTTGATTGAGCGCTCGAAATTTAAGTTTCCTTAGTTTCCGTACAAATTTATTTTGAATATAGATTCGCATCTCTGGTGATTATGCGCTGACGTTTGAGTCCTTTGTGATAAGTTTGCACGGAAAACAGAAGGAAATGGGACACATACGGCGGAGGAAAAATGAAAAATCCCGAAAACGGACGAGCGAGAAATTTTGTGAATTAACTTGATTTTTGTTTGATATCGTGATTTTCTATCCAGGAAAACAATCCCCGATGTAAGAGTTCCTCGAACCATTTGACCGTGTATCGGCACTTGCGCGCACCGACAACGATTCAAATCACCGTGATAATTAGTCGCGCCAGGAGCATCGCGTGGGCACAATGCCAGAGGCGCATTAAGTAGATTCGCGATTACCATAGCTTGTCATCTCGAGTGATCAACGAAGATTAACAACGATATCAGCAGCCGACGTTCAAAAACGGAAGCGTCAGAGAAAACAGTCTTTCCGCAGCCGCAGACAGGGAACGTTATTAAATGGGAGGGGAAGAAAAAATAGGGAGAAGCACAGCACACGCGCGTTGTCGCCGCGATTTTTATCCCTTTCGTCGAATCACAACCCCAATTCTCCCCGTCCGTCCGTCGGCTGTTTATGTAATTCATTTTGTACGCGATACAGTCGCGCCGAGGGTGTAACAGGTACGAAATAATTGCTTCCTACGACTAATTGCTCGCTTTTTCCACGGTAGCCATTTGTAGCGGCCCGGTCGCGATCGCGCTTATTCACCGGCCGGCGCGATAATCGCTTCTCGTGCAGTACGTACATTACGATGTTAACGACGACAGAGAGGCGAATATTAATACGAAGCAATCAGTAACGAGGCGGAAATGGCGATTTTCTGCCAGAGACACGGCAGACCGTTTCTCATTTCGGGGGTTTATCTTTTCCGCTCGAATAATGCGAGAATAATACGAGAGAACATTCATTCGTTCGTTCGTTCTAAAAAAAAAAGAGAAAAAATAAAAAACACTTTGTACAAAAACGATAGTTATATCTCGCGTTTCGGTCACATTTCTTTTCTCTCTCTCTCTCCCTCTCTCTTTCTCCCTCCCTCCTCCTCTTCTTATCAATTAATAAGCGTAGAATTACCGGGCAAAATAGAAAGAAGAATAGAAATTAAACGGCAATAACACCGCCCAATTTCTTGCACGTTGATAAATCTAGGTTATCTATCCGTGTTGCGGCGATGTCCCGTATAGATGTACGGAGGACGATAATGTCGACCGAGTTACATCGTTGCACCGGTAATCGCACGACGATCCTCCTGACGGATATTCTCGATTTGTCGCCTTATCTAATCGCGAGCGGATACGCGCCCGTCGTAACCACGTGTGGCCAATCGAGCAGCGAGGTGACTAAATTTACGAATACGATATCCTACTCAAACTGTGATCGCGCGTGCTGTACGAAACGCGCCGAGTCTACGAGCTAGCGAAGTTACTCCCTTGATTATGCGTTATGAAAAAAAAAAACGATCCGTCGAGACAAATCGAACCGAGTTAAACGAACCTTTCCCGATTAACTAATTTTTGCAGCGCAAATTCCTACGTCGGATTGTTGTTCCGGCTTGATTTTTATTTGATTTGACTCGATACTTAGTCGATTCTCAGTCGAGTTTTAGTTCCATCAATCTTCCACACTCGACTAAAGTTTGCAGTTCAAATTCCTACGTCAGATTGATGATCCAACTCGATTTCTACACAACTTGACTCTACTTTTAGTCGATTTCCACTAGAGTTTTCGTTAACTTTTTACCGATTGACGAAAAATGTTGTAGTTGAACTTTCTACGTCAGGTTACCAATCGAACTGGCTTTTTATTCCGTTTGACTCGATTGCAATCTGTCCGAAAATATTTGCGTAATCCAGAGACCTGGTTCTCTTTTATTCGATCCCTTTTTCCCTTTTCCTTTTTTCAGTGAATGTTCTCTTATCTAAAAATACTCGATATTTCCTGTTTATCCCGAGATTATTCTTTCGAGCGCGTTTATCTTGCGAGTTCCGGCCGACGTAACGACACCGGATATCATCGCGTATAACGAGCACGTCCGAGCTGGCGCTTGCTAAACACGAAGATTATTTTCGGAGTGAGATACAAGATTCCGCGGATGCTCGGACAAAGCGAGAAACATATCCGAAGGAGTAGACGTAGGAATTCTTGGCGGACGGCCATCTGGAGAAACATGAACCGAACTTAGTTTCTACGGTAACGCGTAGTAAATTCCACCGTGAAGGAAGGAAGGAGGGTGCCGACGGACGGACGCATCGGAATGGAATGTACCGTGGATCGCGTGCGCGAAAGAAACCTATTCGAATAACAAATGTTGAGTGCTACACGGGCTTAAAACGATCGACTGATACGTCGCGTGCCAGGGAGGCGCGCGTTTTCGCGAAGATTCGAAGGAGCGGAGGCTGTCAGGGCCGGCTTATCCGTTCGCTAATGATTACACGCAAAAATCAGGAAAGATGTCCCTCCCGGACAACGGAGAGGGAGTGTATCGATCGTCGGACGATAAAGCAGGGGGGGGGGGATAATAGCCCTCCGAAAATGGGAAGGGTTTATTTTTAGTCCCTTGTGTACGAGAGATTCGCGAGTAGGGAAAGTCTCGATTTTATGCTGACGCGCCGGGCGCACGCGCTTTTCGCTCGGAGGAGGAATTTCTCGATGAACCTGACTCAGCTATCGGTCGCGCGGTGTTGCACGCCGGTCAACGGCACCGATATAACCACACAACGACACAACGGGGCGGTTGTGCTCCCCCGGTCATCTTGCGTAGCACGAATCGCGCGCGCGGGAGGAGAGTCTCTCCGGGTCGGCGCGCCGATATTTTTCCCCTTCGCCGTAAACGCGTCCGCGAGATTTGTGGCCGTTGGCTGAATCAAACTGTCGGATGACTCGTAAACGGCCAATCGCCCTATACCAATTTCGCCGGCGACCTTCGATCTCTCGCGGGCCGCACGGCCCTTTTCCTCTCGTCTCGTTTCGGCTGCCTGTGTCACGACGTCTCGGGATACTCCTGCGCCTGCGGGAATCTCGCGGAGGGAATGAAAACAGGGGAGAACAACGGGGGAAAATCGGATGAGCAATAGCCAACGCGAGTGATACGACGAGTGTTTCATTAAAATTACACACATTGCGCAGTTGTGCCATTTTAATGAAATACTCGCCGCGCCGTCTGCATCACGGCTTTTACTTGCTCGATTTTCCGCCCTTTTCTCTCCCTGCTGAGAGAATGGGGGAGAAAGGGAGGGAGAGAAAAAATGTTTAATGCCGCTAAAATTACAGTTATTCTCGACCATATTGTTCTGTTGTTTTAACAAAAGGGCAGCGGTAGCAATACGCTTATAATGTTATTATCATGAAACACTACAGTAGTATTTGCTATGCAAAAAAGCTTCTCCCGACTATAATAATTTCATTGTGCAATTATAGTCGCAAATACTAGAAATGCTTTCTTCTCCGTGCTTTTGCGATCGTACAATCGACGAGCCTGGACGTAATTCGGACGTCTCACGAAGAGAGAGAGAGAGAGAGAGAGAGAAAGAGATTCGCGCGCGCCAACCCCTCCGACTGCAATCGTTTCATTGCGCGCGATTGTAGGCCGAAACACCGGGAACGCTTTCTTTCTCCGTGCTTTCGCACACAATCGACGAGCTTGTTAATTCGGCCGCTCTGGCGAAGAGACTCGAACGAGCAAGGTCCGCAATCGAACGCGAGAAACGCGCGAGACATACCTTGGCGTCCCGGCTCTTCATCTCCTGCCTCCTGGGCACGGTATTCTCGCCGTCGGCGTACACGAGATTCCTAATATATCCATTGAATCTGGGCTCGAATATCACGCTGGGCAACGCCAGCAGCGTGAGCTTGCTGTTGTACCAGCTGGGCATGCCGCCCACGTAGACGTCCGAGTTCCCGGCGAGCTTGCCGAACTCAAACTCCTTGCCGCGCGACGTCGAGACCGCGCCGACACCGTCCACCGTCAGGGTGGTGTTCTCATTGCACCTGCTGATCTGCACCTTGTGCCAGTGGCCGTCGCCGAGGTCGTGGCCGACCGTGACGATCTGCGCACCGCCGCCGAGGTTGTACCTCAGCCGGAGCGCGCTCTCGACCAGCTTCACCTCGAAGAAGTCGTAAGTGCCGCCGTCGTCCGTGTAGAGCAGCAGCCCGTTGCCCTGCTCGGTCTTGAACTCGAACTCCAGGGTGCCGTTCAAGCCGGCGTTCCATTTGCGGAATTGCGCGTAGCTCGTCGCGGAGCCCTCCAGCAGGAAGGAGCGTGCCAGCTGGCAGCGCTCGAGCAGCAACAGCAGCGGCAGCAACACCAGCACCACCAGCAAAGACGTGGGATGCATGATTACTCTCTGAACTGGCCGCTAGATCCTGTCCATTCGGCCGTGTTTCGCGTGGGCCGCTTCTCGTGTGTGGGTCTGTGTGTACGTGTGAGTGTGTAAGTGTGTGTGTGTGTGTGTGTATGGCGCGCGCGATAACGTCACGCGCTCATACGCATCCCGCGGAGCAGCTCGGAGCGTGGGTGCGTGACCGCCACGTTGTGCCACCCGGCTGCATCCGCACACGTGAGAGCACGCACGCGCGGATCGCGTGGGTGTGATGCGCGGTTTGTGAGCGTACGCGCTGGCTCGTGCCCGATGGTTTCGTCTCTCTCTCTCTCTCTCTCTCCCTCCCCGCTCCCTCTCTGCCTTTCCCTTGCTCTTTCGCTCTCTTCCGGCGCGTAAATAGGCGTCTCTTCGATTAACGAGGCGATCCCCCGAGCTCCCTCGCAACTTGCCACTGAACGAACTCGGGAGAGTCGTTCTTCCTCTCGGGAGATCGACGAATCAGCCGCGATTCCACCGCGTCGACTACCACCTGCGAGCTGACGCTCGCATTACGAAAACGCGTTCGTCCCTTGTCCTTGTTGTTTCGCTAAATTCGAGGCTCCCTCCTCCTCGAGATGACTTGCAGAGACGGCGAAGACGGTAATGAGGACGTGAACTGATCTCCTACTTCTTATATCCAATAGGATTACTACGATCAACTCAGCGAGACTCGTCGATCGTTCTTCGGTAAAAATTGATATTTTCCGGATATGTGTGGAATTTCAAGTTCGATCAGTCGGCTGGATGCAATCCGCGAATCCCCACCTCGCGAGAGCACTCGGTGAAAACGCACTGAACACGCGATGACGAGAGAATCGGCACGGCACCCTCTTCCTTCCTCCCGCGATCGCTCGGTCGCTTCGCAGACGAGAACTCCCTCGCTCTTATCGCATCCGTGTGTTGCCTGTGTCTCCTGCGTGTTTACTTGAGTACCTTCGCGTCGGTACGAGGAAATGGAAATTAAAGAAATCGGAGGAAAGATCGAGACGGTACTTTCCTCTCCAAAATACTTCGACGAAATTCCTCTCGTCCGCGAGCGCCGGTGACTAACGACTCCCAAGAACGGAGATCGTCGATTTCGCTCAAACACGCAGTAAAGCAACGGACATATCGACGTTTCGTCGACGTTTCGCCAGGCAGACTTTCCTCCTCCTCGAAATGCCTCGCAGGACAGTCACGATTCTCGAGACCCTGGATGGGCTACTTCCTCCCCCGACTTATCCCAATAGGCCGTAACATCGGAGATGGCCTTCGAGTCCGCGCACGAGGATCTCGCACTGACGACGCGAGGATACGAGAAATTCAGCGACCCTTAGGAGATCATCGACGCGATTCCCGGCCGCGTTTCTTGCCACTTCGACGTTTCTCTCGGGAGAATCCCCGTGAGTTGATCCGTCGTAACAGCCGCCACGACGACGACGACGACGACACCGAGGGAGCCGTGTCGCGTGGGGAGAGCGCTTACTCGAAGCGCGCTGCAACCCTCGGGTCGCAGCACGTCGCGTCGATGACACACTTTCACCACTGCGACTCCTCCGAACGGAAGGTGCAGGCGCGCGCGTTTCCCGACCACGGCTAGAGACAGAGAGAGAGAGAGAGAGAGGGAGAGAGAAAGAGAGAGAGATAGTCGCGCGTCGGGAGTGTCGAGCGCGCGCGAGTCCGTGGGAATCGCGAGGGACGTCACCTAACCTCGAGCCTCATTTCCGGCACCTGGCGAAGGTCACACCGGACGGAGGGTCCCAGCGACAGGCGACACGACCTCGACCTAATCACGCGATGAGCACTTTCACCACACACCGCGGCTCTCTGTGCCTCCCTCCCCGCCGCGTGGCGAGACGCAGAATCGCGAGAGACCGGGGCGGCTGGTCGCGCTCGGAAGCGGCGACGACGCCGTTCTCCGCTGCCGAGCTCGTGGTGCGCGTTCAATGGCGCCCGCCACACAACAGTCCCTTGCGGCACGCTCCGGTTAAACAAGCATCAGACACTGCGGCACGCTCGCTCACGGTCGGTATGTTCGAGTCCTCCTCGAGTCGGCGGTCCGTTCATATCGCGATCGATCCGGCGGTCGTCGCGCGCTCCATTTTTCTCCGTCTGTCTCTCGCCACCTTCGGCGGTAGTTCCGGCGAAAGCGCGGACATGCAGCGAGAACGCGCGCACCAGTGAGATTCCCTCCTCGTCCCGCGTTCGCGCTGCCCTCTCCTCGTGATCACGACCGGTTCACCGTTTCACCGCGAGCACGCAGCAGGAGGTGGATCGACCCTCTCGACGACGGGTCCCGGCTTGATACTGGCCTGGGGAGACGAGGACGTTCGGTCGAGACGCTCGCTGCCGACGACGATGGTGCGACGCCCCCGGCATGACGCCGACGACGACGCCGACGCCGACGCCGACGCCTCGCGCCGTTCCCCGTGCGCAGCCGCGCATTGGAGGGAGGAAGGAGGGAGGAAAGCGTGGCGGTGTGAGAGGGTTGTTCTTCGTGTCGGTGCTGTCCGTCCGTCCGCCCGACTATCCGTTCGTTCTATAGCGCGGGCGGCACACCAGGCGAGGGGGCGGCGGAGGAACGGACGATGTGTCGGTGGCGGTGGTACTCGGTCGGGGGGTGGTTGCGCTCTCAGGGTGTTCCTCCGGCGAGAACATTAGCGACGAGAAGCGCTGAAAAATTGTCGGGTGAGCCCGCGATCGAACAACGGAAGGAGCCCTCAACCGAACCGGCGCCTGGTTCCTCTTGCCTCGTTCCTTCTCGATGTGCGGGTGTTTGATCGCCGATCGCTCGATCGACGCGGCTGCATCCTATCCCGCACGAAGTAACCCGCCGGAAAAAGATGCGATTTCACGTCGGGGAACTAATCGATCGTCCAGCGAATCTTCGATCTCCGATGATACGCGGATTCGGGGGCAACGGACGTTGCACTTGTATCGGTCTCGTGCTAGGAGCGGAATTCAGCGAGAATGTGAATTTATTTTCTTTATTCCTATTCTTACCTCGCTCTCTTACTCTTTATTTATAACGTTGTTGCAAGCGCACGCCACTTAGTATATATTACATTCTTCACATATCGCGTCGATGCATACCTAGATACGCGCCTTATACGTTTACGTTACGTACCAACGAATGCAATTAATCATGCTAATATGAGGCCCTTATCGTTCAAAATGATTAAAGAGATCTCCTTATGACGATAATTGCTTAGAGAAAGAAGTAAGCAACACACACATACACATCGATGGAACTATTCTGCAGTGCATAGGCGATAGGCAACAATGATTTCTATAATTCCAAGACTTTCGAATTTTGATTTGACACATCTTTTTTATGAGCTGATTGTTCTTTATCTGTTTATTCTCTCTCTCTCTCTCGAAATGATTCGCGACACGAGAATCGCGTTCAAGCGAACGACGTTATTATTCGGAGTCGCTATGTCCGACGATCTTCCGCTATTATTTAAGTTATTGCTGCCATCACAGCGCGCACGATACGGACGAACCTTGTGAAAGGAACGGGCTGTAAAAACGAAAGAACTCTGTCCTACGGTGGAACACGGTGGAAAAAAGCTGCGATATTTCACTCTTTGCCGCCCTTATCCGCGCTCCGTTTTAATGTAGCTCGAACAAAGGAATTTCGCGAGAGATATAACGTTGTCATTTCCTCGGTACGTATAAAGCAGCCGTGTAAGACAATTTATCACGCCTTAGCTGACACTCTTCTCACTTCATCATTATCGAGACGAAAAAGCCCGCGACGCACGGTCTTAATTTCGACGACAGATTCAATTATAAATTCGCAGCCGATTCTTTCCGAGCGAAAATGAGACACGAACAGTTTCCGAGTTCTAAGCCTTCGAGAACGAGGGCTTTTCGCGAAGTAAGTTTCAGAAGTGGGAAAGGGGGGCAGGAGAGTGGGAGAGGTGGGGACGTATAGATGACGAAATCATATTCCTCGGTTGATCTCGAGCGAAGTCTCTACTTTAATGGAATTTCAATTTAAGGCTTAGTTACAAAAGAGATGTATAATTCGCGCTCCCGGAAATATGTATGTATCGCCTCTCTTCATTCGGACGGGGAAAACGTCGTCGTCGAGGAGGAGCCGTCGATTTATAAATTCCGGGGCAAATAGATGGTGGGCGAAGAACGAGGACGAGAAAACACAGGGTGGACGCGAGCAAGAAACTCAAGAGAGAGAAAGAGAGGGAGGCAGAACGATAGAAAGAGCGCGTCGAAATAAAAGAAGTGCGAGACGAAAGGCGGGAGGACGTTGCGCGAAAGTACCGCACAAAGGTGGTTCTTCTTCGGGCCGAAGTGGCGGCGAGATAGAACAGCGAGGGTGTCTGCCGAAAGGTGAAAACTACCCGAAAGCGCGCGGCTGCATGCTGAGAAAGCATGCCGGCCGTTCTATTCGCAGAAAGCGCCGATTCGCGAGGACGATACAACACGAACATCGGAGGGAAAAGGAGAGAGAAAGGGAGAGAAAGAGAGAGAGAGAGAGAGAGAGAGAAATGGCGAACGGCGATTTCGCCTGGTCAGAAATTCAAGGAGCCGTCGAGTACTTTCGTTGTCGACCCGAGTCGGCGATTTCTCGATTATGTCCTGCCAATCGAGAGCTCGCGATTAAGCCCGTCTGTATGAAATTATTCTCGTTCGTCGCTTCGCGACAGATTATTAAAGGACTCGTCTTATACAGAGTGTCCGATAATTTTCTCGGAATCTTTGATATACAAGTGGAACGGAACTAAATTGAACGGAAAAGTTTTGCACCATTTGGCAAAATTCACAATAATTAATGAGGGAATAACTATTCGGTATGAGCTAATGAGCGCACTGGAAGCAATAGGCCGGACTCCGTATAAAGAAAAATGGCTCACTTCTGAAGATCTCTTGACAACAATGGCTACCAACTGATAACGAGAGACGTATTTCTTTTCAGCACGCAGCCCCGTGTCACATACCGCTCGCTGCGTTATTCTACCTCTAGAAATCAGTTTGCTCATCGTTGCTAGGAGATCTTTAGAAACGAGCCATTTTTCTCCATGCAGAGTCCGGTCCACCGCTTCCTGTGCACTCATTAACTCATACCGTATAATTCATTCCTCATTAACTATTGCGAAGTTTGCAAAATAGTACGTGGCTTTTCTATTTAGTTTCATCCGTTCTACTTGTACACCACGGAGAAAATATCGAACATCCTCGCATATGTCGCATTAATGAGAATGTATTTCGCAAAGATACGACGACTATTTCGCGCGCGGCCATTACGATTGTAGTCTTTCTCGATCATTTCGACCGGTCTCGGATCGAAAAGTATCTTGCACGGAGCTTAAGGAAAGCGGTCAAATAATAGATAGCTTGAATATCAAGCCTGATTACTATTAAAGCTAATTTAATGCCCATATGCTTCGGGATAATAGCTTCCATTAGTCCGTGTCGTTCGGTATAATTAACACTTTGAGTCCGGCAGGTACGCTGCAAATCCCACCGCGGTGTTAAATGCTCTCTCCGTATTCAAAGTATTAATCAGTCCGTCGTATATTAATATCGTATGTATCGGCGAAATATACCGGAAGTACCACACACACACACACACACATACGCACGCATACACACGCACACACACACACACACACGCGTTTATTACCGCCGGCTTGTTAATCCTGTCGAGGCAAGTGCTCGAATCGCGAGAGCGACCACCGGTTTATTTTCGCATACGTTGCGTCCGTCTTGCGAGAATCACTCAACTCGTCTATCGATCTGCCGCGATATCGCCGACTTATTAACCTCGTGAGAATATAATCAGATCGCGAGATCGGGGGACGACGGATCCTTGCGGCGGGTGGAATACACGGTGCAAGACCAATCGTTTCCGCGCGTCGTCCTTCCACGATTTCTCGTTAGTACTTTATCCCGCAGACAATGTCCAACATATTGATGGATCGCGGTAAACTGTCCCCTAAATCCCGGCAAGTAGGTCGATCCGACGGATGTGTTTACTCGATAGCTCGCGGTACTTTGGAAAACGCCGCAAGACAGAAAGCGCTCGCGCCCGAGCTGCAAAACTTTTCGTCGAATGCGCGCCGACACGGCCCCCCGGGTCGACCTCGCAATCGGAAAGTATGTCCCGATTGTGACTTCGGAGTTTTGCCCGCGCATACCGGGTGCCCCGGCAGAAACCGCCCCGTCCGGGCTCGGCGCCGGGCGTTGCGGCGGATCGAGCGGATCTATCTGTTTATGCGACGAGCCCCGCGGTAAATAGTCATTAAAACGCCGTGAAAACGCGGGAACATTCATCATGCGATCGTTTTGCCCCCCCCCCCCCCCCCCCCCCCCCC
>NW_014555275.1:371115-565578 GCF_001313825.1 Dinoponera quadriceps | reverse complement strand
CCCCCCCCCCCTCCCCTCCCCCCGACGCTGCGCGTAATTAATGCTAACGCGCCGATTTCTCTCATCGATTTCACAGAAGCTTACTCCCTAAATCTCTTCGAGTGAAACCTCACTCGAAGCGATCGCAAAAATATCGCCGCTCGAAATAACAAGAGCGAATGTTGCTTTTAACGTAAATTTAGAGTGGATTTTCTTAATCCGTATGAATTCATGTTGAAAACGGCATTTCAGTTCAATAGGTCGAGATGCCGTTTTCATCTTGACCTTTATTTTGAACCCTTCTTTTTCTTTTTCGGGAAAAAAATTTCTCAATACTTCGAGCGGCGATATTACACGGATTAAACCGAAATTATTCTCGAATGTGTTAACTCGCCGCATTATCTTGAACAAATTTATTTTTACATCCAGGCACTTCCGCGAGTCCGTCGATAGCGTTTCTCCATCGTGACAGTTTGCCGCATTCCCAACATGATTACATCCAAATTGTCTTGCGATCAAATGTACATCAGCTCCATTCCTCAATCTCGTGTAAAAATATTCACTCAATTATTCGGAAAGAAGATTTGATTCTTTATTCAGTCGAATTTGAGTGACTCGGCTATCACTCTACTTTTCGAACAGAATTTCGCCCCGAGAGACTTAGACGGCGATGACCGAATTACTCAAGATATGATTAAAAAAAATATAACTTTCTTTCTCCGAGATACGTATATCTTTGGCTTTCGCGTTTTGAAATAGACTCTCTATCGGCCGTAGAATACACATACATTTTTAGATGCCATTAATTATACCTGACTCAACGGCTAATGAAAACTGATTAATTATACGTGATTTGACGAGATGCGATGATATGATAGCGGCGGTCATCGGTGGCCGACACGTCGTGAATGTGTTAAAAGAGCGTGATTGCAATTTTCCAAAGCATCCGGTATACGCGCGGTCGCATGCATACGTGCGCGAGCGCGGAATAGCGCCGACGAAAACGCCGAGAAACTCCAACGATAACGCAGGACGATATGCGAGGAACGACCCTCCGTGTTTCCGACGGATATCGACCCACATACACCTGACCCATCCTTTCAGCTCAGCCCGGAGAAATGGAACAATTTCGAAAAAAGATTTGCCGCTGAAGAATGTCGGCGGGAAGAAATCTTTCCAAATCGTGCGTCAAACCGGAGACACGGCGAATTCCGATATCACGGTTTTTTTTCCACCGACGATCTGCATTGTTACGTGGAGACATTTGCCGTGTAGCAATTTGTTTGCCGACTGACATAAAGAGCGCGCGAGTGTGCGTCCGTGTGTGCGCCCGCGCGTTTTTACGTTACCTCGCCGTTTGTTTTAATCTCGTAATGCGTGCTTCCTCATAGCGTACCATCGAAATATCGTTCTACGAAATAAACGTTATCGACCCTCTCGTAAATATTTTTCTTTTCTAAAGAGAAAAGGCGGGAAAGAGAGAGAGAGAGAGAGAGAGAGAGAGAGAGAGAGAGAGAGAGAAGAATGAAGAGAGAAGAAAAAATTAGACAAAGAATAAAAAGAGCCAAGAGGAACCTAAGTACCGTAATCGTAGTGTCATATAAATTACTTTTCTACAGTTTGTATTAAGTTCGTATAAATTATTACATAAATGTAATTCGATATTAGCAAAGCTTTCCACTTTAATTTTTGGAAAAATATGAAGAGGATTTAGCGTTGTCGTGCATTCACGCGCACACCCGCGCACATGTATCCTCGCTGGCAATCTCAGCACTGCCATCCAGTCACCTTTTATCACTTTTCCTTAACAAGTTAATACAAAATTCACCATCGTCCAAAATGAGTCACTTTTTCGTCTCTCTTAATAAAATTGTCGTGGAGACGCACTTGTATTGTATCATTTGTGTCGTTGGTCTTTCTTTCTTATTAACTTTCAAACCTATGAAAAAAACTCGCTGTATGTCATCTAAAGATAAACTTGGGACGGTAAGTGTTACATTTTTTAAATGGCTTTAACAACTCTCAGAATTTGACAAAAATATCTGTTTTGGACACTGTTTTAACGTCTGAAAGGTCATTTTTTGTTACTTTTTCTAACAAGAAGCAGTTTTTTTGTTCCGGTAACTGGACGATAGCAGCGCTGCGATCTATATTTTAATTTCTGCGAAAAAAAGTGGGCATTCCGTGCGCGCGTAATAATTATATGACTACATAACGCGTCTTTTCTCGTGCCCCGCGAAGGAAATCTCGCGCCGAGAGAGAATCCCGGCAGCTTTATATCTGGCACAGCCACGTTATAACGCGGGCGACGCTGACAGCAAAAATAACTTTAATCCCCCTCCTCTTCCTCCGGGCGAGCCCCCGCGCGTCTGACCCGTGACCTTCCTACACTACTGAACCGCGCGCGTTCTCTTTCAAAGTCCGCGAGCGTGGTTATCCGCGCGACAAACTATATAATTAGTCCGATCACTCGATCGGAAGCGGCTCTAATTTTATCGCTCCCGTACACACAGTCCTTCACGAATGCTTTTCTCGCCAGCAGCGCGACGAAGCGACTTTTCTCGCCTTTTCCGCGTGAAACGTCGTCGAGGATCGGGCCCCATTATTATCTTCGTCGTCACTCCACGCGTCCGTTCTCGGCGACAATATAATTATACGCGCCCTGCGCGACGACCTACGTAGGTGTGTAATTAACCTACAACCGACAACGCCGTTCCCCGCGAAATGGAAGAAATTTAAATATCAATAACCCGGAGAGAGAGAGAGAGAGAGAGAGATAGAGGAAGAGAGAGAACGTGGCCAGGTTTCTCTCGCTTGAAGGACGCGCGCCGAGCGGTCGGTCCTCTCGACGGTCTAACGAGGAGTGCCAGATGCTCGGGAAGGCTTCATCAGGGTCGCTCTTTAGAACCGTCATTTTACTCCTTACTTTGTGTTTTTTTCTTCTCAATTCTTCCCCCCTCTCTCCTTTCGTTTCCGCTCCTCCTTTCCTTCGCCGTTATTTAAACAATGGGAAACGATACGGACGTTCATCTTGTACAATTGTGACTAATTACGAATACCGTCTCGAAAAGAACCTCTCACAAGGACCTCGCTGCGATCGCAATTTCGTCGCGCGAACGTCGGCAACATTTATCCGATGTATTTTTTTTTGTTGACGGGGTTTTGCACGAAATAATATTGATATGCGGCGACCGTTGCGATCAAAATCTACGACTCCTCGACCGGGCGAAACGCGCAAAGACTGCGAAATATCAACGTGAAATTCAAGCGATTTCCGCAGGGATGCGATATCGTCCGCGGTACATACCAAATCGGGCATTTACAAAGCGGGATATTGAATTCTGCGCGCTCACGCAAACAAGCGCGCGCGCGCTCGCTCGCTCGCACTTGCACTCACGCGTCCTCCAACTTTCATAATTTTCGCAGGCTATTATATATATATATATATATAATAATATAATAATCGTATATAATAATCGTATCTCTATACAACGCGAAACGACGCGAACGACGCCCGCCCTCCCACTTATTGTCCGGCGTCTGTATTTGCACGAAGCAATCGGCGAATTAACGTACAGACCAGTCGCGCGAAATAATAATCAATATATTAGCATAGGAATTAATTAACATTAGCAGAGAAATTACGATCTCTCTTCTGGCTGTGTGTCGTCGCGGAATGCACCACGATGTAGCAGCGTTATCGGCTGAATCAGATTTAATTAATCGCCGTTCGTTTCGACGGATTGCCCTCGTGTATCGCGCGATTTTTATACGGAGATAATGAAGAAGAGCGGGAGAAAAGTAGGACGTACCTTATCTGCTTTTAATCTATGATTGAACGCGGCCGTAGACACATTTTTTCTCTCTCTCTTTCGCTCTCTCTCTTTCTCTCTCTCTCTCTCCCCCCTCTGTTTTTTTTCGTTCGGTTTCCCGAGTGAGTTGCAACACCGCGCGCTCGTATTATCTGCATATGTATCGCAGGTATCGCGTGTGCGAGTCTTGTCCGGAATTATTTTTAGCGTTAAAAATAGCGCACACGCCGCTCGTACCGCGTCGAAATTTTTCAACCCACCTCGCGCGCGATATCGTAGTTAATTCAATGCGTGCAAAAATCTCACGCAATTATTCCTCAAACTGACAAGAAGTCGAATCCGCGCGACCTGTCGTCTCTCGGAACGCGAATAACGAGTGGACGAAGCAACGAATAAACTGTGCGACGCAGTGCGATGCGGTTGTTAATAAACGATACTCTCCGAGGAAATAATAAATGACTCTTCAACGTCGCGAAGTTCTTTGCGCGCGGACTTTGTCGCATAAATCTTACGTATCACTCAACCGCCCCGTCGAAATAATCATTCCGGGGAAACTGAATTACAGAAGAGGGTATCGCACGACGATACTTTCGAGATCTACTCTGTCGTCCCGACATACACGCACACACACATACAAATATATAAGGGGATTTGACGCGGCATTATTCGCAGTCATCGATTCCTCTCACGACGCCGGGAAAATGAGAAATTGAAAGGACGGGTGGGTCAATGATATGCGTTCCTGTCGCGTGGTTTCGACAGGAACTATTCCCCGTTTCCCTCCTCCTCTCCGCCGCTCCACGTTCTCATCCTAGAACGACCGTTGAGCCGCCATTTCCATTTATTTCTCGCCGCTCGTACTAGGCTGTTGCGTTTATTACCGAACTGATAAAACGGACGAATGTAATATATAGGACGTTGCTAAAATTCTCGGATATACGTCGCGGACGTGTCCCCGCGAGAATTCGATTAGACGCCCGTCCTTTTTTTCGACCCCCTCTCTCCCTCCCCTTTTCAACTTTTAACGTTAAATGTCTCGGTAACTAAGTCTCGAATTAAAACTCCGTCTGAATTAAAGTCTACTCAGAATTAAGCTCAGGAGGGCTTTTTGTTCTCTATTTTCTACCATCGGATTTTAACTCTGCAGAGCGCCGGCAACTTCCTCCAGAGAGCACAGATACTGCTTTGCAACACGTCGGAAAAAGGCCACCGTGGGACCCCGTAGATGCGACGCGGAATCAATTTGCGAAAATTCAATCGTTTATAACCTCGGAGCCGCGACGACGCGTCGACGCTTTCCCCGGTTAAAAAGATCGACCTCCGCCTCGGCCCGTGCGAACGTACGTCCACGAAGCGGGCCCGAGCATTTTAGCAACACCCTGTATACACCCTCGAAGTTGCGGTACAGCGGGAAACAGGTTCGTCGACCTCGCGAAGTTTCGCAATGCTGAAAGTCGGCTGCGGTCGGCGGAGCGCAATAATTGCGATTCGCCCGTCAAGACCGGCATAGATGCAGACGCGAGCAATCATACGGGAGGAATTTATTAGTTTTCAATAAGATTGCGAAAAAAAGAGAGTAAAAATGAGAGAGAGAGAGAGAGGGAGAGAGGAAGAAAAACAATATGCCGCGATCGCAAAATACGAAATGCCGGCCGAGGAATCCTGCGATCTGTCGAACTGCGAAATGAGGCGAAAATATACGCGCGCGCTGCGGCACGGATTGCCGAAGCGGAGAGAATTCGCGGGATGAAAGGACGAGAGACGGCGAGAGGACGTCGTGTACACGGAAAGAAATTAGTAGAGGAAAAGATGGTATTGTGGCCTCTCTTATTGACATTTTGCACAATAATTTTATCAAGAATCAGTATTTTCAATTGAGGAAACTGCATAATGGATTGAAGAGAGGGTGATAATGCGGTCCTCCCAACTAAAATAGATTTAGAAAATTGATTTTGTTTAAAATAACAGAGCGTTTTGTTACAAAATTATTCACGAATAACAAGAATATGACATTTTTAGTGGAACTATGTAGAATTTCTCCATGTAAGCAAGTTTTATCTTCACATAAGGTTGTATATTTTCGCTTATATGTGAGAATATGAGTCTTGAATTGATATTAATTTCCTTTCCACGTAATATCAATGCGACTAGTCGTGCGCGCGCGCGCGCGAGTCTCCGCTGCAGCGGAGTTTCTTTCCCGTGCGATTTCATCTCGGATCGCCACGAGGTCCCATTAACGCCGAAAAGGGAGATCTTCCAACCTTGACGCGCGTGGGAAGCGAGGATCGTACGCGAGGATGGGTCGTAAAAACGGTGGTTTAGGTTTCCAGCGCACCGTCTGCCAGTAATTACCGCGTGCTGGAATAGAAAACGGGCGCCGACGAGGACGACGACGACGACAACGTGGACGATGAGGACGACAAGGACGACGACGATTTGATTTGTTTACGAGGCTGCAGCGAGGGAAAGATTTAAACAAGATTCCCGGGGTAACGATGATATACGAGATCGTCGATAGACGCGGAAAGCTAGTTAACTCGCCCGAGCGAGTCGTTTAAACGGCCGTGGGCAAAGCGTTATAAATCACATCTTTCGCGCGTAACGATTCAATCTAAATCTAACGACACAGCACCGAGGTGTAAGACAAACACGGGGAAGTGTGCAGCGACGTTATGCTTCTCGCGCCTTCGAGCTAACAAGCTGTTATTTTCATTACACCGAGACGGAGGAACGAAGGAACGAATGGCAGGCAATAATGTATCGCGGCGTAAATAGCGCGGATAAAGCGATAGTTAGAACCTTTCTCGCTTGATAACGCGTAGGAAGACGAAAGCGTACATATATACATTTACACATACACGTACGTACACACGCGTGTACGCATGCACGTGCACAAAGGGAGCGTGAAAGAAATCGGAAGCCCGAAGCGAACAACGTTTCCCTTTCGCAACAACCACGCCGCTCCCGGCGATGGAACCCATCGCAAAGGCAATTCGTTGCATTCACGGTCGCTTCCACCGCCAGTTAACCATTGTAACATCCGCGCGGGGGAATACGTTGTTAAACCCCGGACCGCATCCGCACGAACATTCAATCCGCACGCGAAACTTTTCGCGTACCGACCGACCGACCGATCGACCAACCGACCGGGCCCTCGAATCGCGTAATTCAATTGAAACTGCAGCCGCGATCGAACGCCCCCGTAGTCGCTTGTTATCGATTAAAAGTAAGAGAAAAGGGGTAAAGAGAAAAAAGACTGCGCAAAGGGGGAAAGAGAACGGGGGAGGACGTGACGAAAAATTTACCGCGCCCTGTATCGCATTGCGGGGCCCGCTCGGGGCGGTCTGTAATTCGCGAGAGGCCGCGTCGAGCTTCGCCCGCAACGGGTGATTCGGCAAGCGGAGACTTCGGGGAGTGAAGAGACTGTTCGACCCGAGAAACGATCCGGGCTTGTTTTCCGGGCGTCGAGCTGAAAGCGATCTCTTTGGCGAAGGGTAATGTCGGGTCGTCTTTTTTTCGTCCTTTTTTTTTCAATATTGCCAGCTGTCGACGGGAGATCGACGTCGAAGACGGATCGCTAATCAAACATAAAGCTTTTATTTCACGACTCGCGTTTCCCTGCCCGCTACGTGCTTCCGGTGCATTTTCCGTGTCCGTTGCGAACTGTGTAAAATCAAATAGATTGGAAAAAGTCGTTGTGCACGTGTGTGGGTGTGTACGTGTGTGTGTGTAATAGCGTGTGCGACGCGACACACAATTTGGGTGGACTTGGGAAAGATTGCATTAACGCTACACGCGACGGGAGAAATTTTGTACGTCGTTTTATACATTGAAAGGTAATTTTCGGCGATTAAAGCAACTTCCGTTTTAATCTTTTGCGCTTTCTCTCTTTCCCATTGCAGCTCTCGATTGTCGGCAAAACCATTTTACAGGTTTTTATCACGCGGATTCTTGAAATATTTTCCGCGCGGTCGACTCAATGGGACCCAGTGGCTGGATTTTAAAAAGACAAAGCGAGCGATAAAATTTCGGGGAACGAAAGAACGTCTGTAATTGGGTTACTCTCGATATTACGGATTCCCGGCGCGCTGTATTACCGTTATCGCTCGATTGAACGTAACCGATGCGTGTGCACACATTGTGCATCGCCGGCGGATCGAAAACAGCTCCCGGGAATAACAAAATATAAATTTCCGCCGCATTATTTGCTAGCCGAATTATCCTAGTGTCGCGAATAAACCTCGCGCGATGAAAATCTACAAACGCAATAAAGCCGCGAATATTATTAACACCGGGGCGCACGAGTATTCGTGTAAATAGAACCGTAAAACGAGTGTAAATAGAGCTCGTTGCGATCCCGTCGGCGTAATATGACTTAACGATCCACGTAGAGCCGTCCATAATTACGACTAGCGCGAGATCCAAGATGTGCGCGATCAAATAGTAATAAAATCACGCCTACAATACGGCCTGTACGTTCCGCGAGATCGTGCGCGCGCGCTATCTCTTCTCTGCGATAAACGACAGCCCGTTTTACACTCTAATTTTCACCTACAATTTTATTATACAAATTCTCCCAGCCTTTTGTCTCTCTTGTCGAAAATGAAACATGATCTGTGACGCGAAATAATAAATCATAATCTTTAATTACGGACAACCTTTCAGGTTGTCAATGTTAGGACAATAAAAATATAATATCGCAGACGAACAGATAGTGTGAAAAAAAAGTATTAATAATAAAGGAATTGCAATATATGAATGATTCGGTTGCTTTTCAATTGAACTTTCCAACATTTTCCCCTTTCTATTTTTCCTCTCTTAACTTGGAACATTATTTTACCGATTTTAGTGGAACCTAAACTAAAAGTATTTATATTACAAAAGAAATATTTTGCGACCCCTCTCACAATGTTTCTCTCAATATAAATGAATAAAACGCACTGTTTGATAGAAACATACCTCTGATATCAATTTGACCTGGTCTCCCCGGAACGGACCGTCAGCCGTCGACGCATTTGTCCCGAATCGAAGCTGGTCACGATCGCGCGAATTTCCGACTATTCCGGTCGCGCCGACATCGATTGGCGGCGATTCTCTTTACTTCAGCGTCCCGGTGAGCATGAATTTTTCAGCCGAGATGGGTAATTACGGATCCGCATTCAACGTGACGTGCGCGACTAACTTTGGTATCGCACGACATACTCGTATCGCTCATCTCGAACGCGTCGATCGCGTGATAAAAAAAACGAACGATCGTTCACCGTGTTACTTCGGTTTCGTACCGACCCGTTTAACCACATCGTGCTCGAAGCTGACTCTCCGATTCTTACGGATGCATTAATACTCGCGTAATCGTGCTCGTGCATGCACTCGGTCCTATTTCGTGACCAACGGAACCGTTCGGGAGTCGGCCGGCTCTGAAATTTCGCACACATTCGAAAGAGATTATTTGTGGCCCCTAAATTTCCTCGAGTGAAGTTTCACTCGAAAAACAAGGCGACGCTCGAGTTGTTCGAAGTCGAAAGACTTTTCACCCGGCTAGAGCGAATTCCTGCAACCAGAATCGTCGAGTGATGGGGTAAGCGAACCCATTTCGAAATAGATTTTGTTAAAACTGCTATCTCTTTTACTTTTACTTAAAACTTTCCAGAATAAATCTATGATATATGCTGGTCATCTTTTACCTATTAACTATGCATGAATCAATATTTGAGGGAGGTTCCGTTTTGAAATAGCAGGCAATCAATTCAAGCACTACATTCGTTCTAAAATTAGATCCACCTAATTCGGAATAGTTAAGTTCTGATTTGTGACTCACATGTGTTAAATTATGATATCTAAGAAATATCGTGATAAATCATTTTTCTCATTCTTCAAGACCATAGGAGAAATTATAGATGTTCCGAATTTAGTTCACGCACCTATTTCGGAACAAAATTTATCGTGCAAAACTGATTAATGGGAAATTTGAATTTATACATAACAAGCATGAAGATGAGACGAAAAGTAATGAAGATCTATACGTAAGAACTGACTGGTGATATATGATCACAGTTTCTGATTAAAGAACACAACACTTTAAATCTTTTATGGTTATTCTCTGCGACTTTTCTATGCTGTTCTTAAGAGACTGTGATGAGAATGCGTCTATCCTACAAGAAAAGAAAATTAAAAGTAATTTAAAGCAAGACAAAATCGATAAAAATCGAAAGAAGTCAATGGAAATAGACATACGTCATTAACAACTATTTCTAAGAAATAAGTGAAATTTGAGTTAATATTTCAGGGAACTATAATAAATTGCCCTTTAGATAGATATTGCAATACATAAACACAAAATACTGAATTATTTCATTCTATGTCGGGCGCAAACTTAGTTCGCTGAGCCTGTCAAAAGCCGAGTCGACGGCTGCGATTGCCTGTTTTCAGGTATCTAACAGGTATGCCAACAGCATACACAGACCCAACTAAGCAACAATTATCTTCTTTGAACCTTCAGCTATTTAAATCAAAAACATGAGAGAATCAAAAGGAGATACAAGAAAAATATGTAATTATCGTACTTATCGTTCTCATTTCGCTTAGAAATTTGATACCATAGCATTCAATAACAAATACATGCTATTGTCCATTGCTTTTCTGCATTCACTGTTCTTTTCCTCACATCGACGTTCATTTATGATGCTTTTTATCACCAACACCAAAATTTGACGTTACGTGATAGCTGATACAAAAAAATATTCAAAAATAGGTGCTGTTCCGAAATAGGTTCGCTTACCCAATGTTCATCCGAAATTGAAAAGTAAATCTATGCATTTCACCGTCAGTGGACCAAATTTAATCCAATCGTCTGAAACGTTCACTCATGTAGATTTACACGTTTGCTATCGGCCATATATGAGTTAGATCGATAATTTTTCTTTCTATGTCTACATAAACAAATCAAATCAAAAAAACATTGTAGCGGACATATGAAGAAACCGCTCTACACAGAAAAGAAAAATTTATTGAATTAACGTGACGTGACGTAACTAAGCGCAATTTGATGGGAAGAAACAGAATGTCCGATTTCTAAGAACTGAATTTCATTCATAAAGACTAGAAATTCTGCTCTAATCTTTTTTCCCATACAGGTTGAGTCGGACATTCACATTTATAATTTTCCGAGTGGCAGTATTTTTAGCACCGCAGGGAAAAAAAATTAGCGGATCAGCACATTTTATATTCTCATAACAAATAAATAAATATATATTTCTTAAGTACTTAAATACTCCAATATTTTAGAAGTTGATTTTTCATGCCACTTTATGAAGAAATGGACACATGAGCTTTTCTTAAAATGGCCTAAAAAATTAGCTCTCAAAATATCAGACATTACTTAAGCACCATCCTGTTATATTTACTTGGCTACTGCAATATAAAATTAGCTGTCTCTCTTTCATTTTTCTCCGTGCTTCCCGGCCGAATTTCCACTCTCTCTCTTGAGACCTCGCTCCAAGAAAGTTCGAGAGTACGGAACGATTTTTAACACGACACATACGTGTATATCGTCATATCGTTAATAAGGAGTACCCACCTTGCGCGAGCACAGCCCCCCTTGGGAAGCGACCGATCACTACTTCGGAGCGTCGCGTTAGCCCGTCGTTTCCGACCACGTAGCGCGCCTACGCGTTATCCCCTCATAATGCCCGCGGATTTGTCTTCGTTATCGCACACGCCATCCATCAGCAAAGACATTCGCGCGAGTTCGTTGCTCGATAAGTACGACAGGCGATACGACGCGCGATAGATACCCACGGCTATCGATTGCGGCGCTTCGTTTACTCGCACTCGGAGCGTTCTTTCGCGGAAAAACTTCACGGCTCGCTCGCGGGATTTTTCACGACGGCCGATTTGATTGGTTCATGCATACGCCGACGTTGCTCGCTAAACGGCGTGAGGAACGAAAGCGGAGAATCAACAAGCACGCCAGCATGCTCGAAAATGTAATCGCGTTAACGGCTATTGCGTTACCTTTAAAAGCACGTTGATGGAATCTTCAATTCCACCGTGCTATTTTCATCGGATTCATTCCGTTTTCAACAAAGCAGCGCGAGCGAACGAGCGAACGAACGAACGAGATACGGTATTCGCGGCCGAAACAAATGTCTTATTTTACCGTCAATAATTGTATCAGACGAGCACGCGAGATTAAAAGCCCCGACTAAACGGCGCAGCTTGTAAACCGTTAGAAATACACAACGTGGATCGTGTCAGTGCGCGTAATTTGACGAGAGATTTCTCGTCGAGCGGTTAAACCTTTATAAATCATCTTTCCTATTTCCTGCCTGGCGATCGATGCGAGCGAACGCGATGTAAAGATGAAAACCGAAATAAGACATCGATTGTTTGCGTCTTAGAGCACGCTCACGCATCTCGAGGCTTGTGTGTCACGTGCGGTTCCCGCTCAAGCATGCGTGCCTCTCTCGATCGTTTCCTCGTCGAGCTTTGTACCGGGAGCTCATAGGAAGATATCATAATAAATCGGCACTCCCGATAATACGAGAAACGCGGGACTCTCTGTTGAAAAAGTCACGAGACGATTCGGCAGAAGGTCAAATACTAACGTATTAGCGGAAACGTTTCCCTTCAAAGCCGGTCGAGAGGTGAAATAATCGCACGAGGGGTGGTTCGCGCTCGGATGTACAGCGTAGTATATGCATTGAAAAGGAGTCCCCTCTCGGAGTATCGAAAAGCGGAGTAATAACGCGCTGCTGTATCCTCACGCTCTCGCGCGCGCGCGGCGTCGAGGGGGTGTGCGTGTCTGTGGGTGTGTGTACATTACTTTGGAGGCGAGCAGCCGGAAACGGCGAGTATCGCACGTGCACCTGTATAATCCGCAATATCCCCCGTGTGATATCACCGCCGACAGCCTCGTGTCCATTTACCTAGCTACCCACCTACCTACCTGCCCGCCTGGCTGCCTGCCCGCTCGCATACAGGCGGCTCTAGTTTACGTAGTCCTTTTTTCTCCGCGCGCCTTGTGCCCGCTTTAAACGCGACTTTTTCGATCTGGATTGTTACCGCGCCGATCGGCCTTTCTCGCGTCTCTCTTCGCCTGAATCAAAATATTATCCTGCGAATGGGATTTCGCGAGGGAAAGAGAGAGAGAGAGAGACTTGCTCGCGCGGAAACTAAACGCAGTAATCGCGCTGCAATACTGGAGATTTCACGGGTCGTAGAAGACGATATTTTAAGCGTGGCAAAAATACGCATTTACATATCTGTGTATTCATGTATGGCGCTTTGAAGATTGACCACGGTAGCGGTTTCATTTCCGTCGCGTGAAAACTCCCACCTTGCCACCCGCAGCTGCGGCTGCAAGATAAAAAAGCAAATGTAGGAATTTGTGTAATGATCTGCCTTAATTAATATAATAATAATGTTAATAGTAATAATGACAAATCATTAACACGACGAACAATGTTGACATGCCAAATAGATGTAACCAAATATAAGCAAATATATGTTAAATGTTATATTTAGGAGTTGTAACGTCGGATGGTCGGAGTCACGATAGCGACCCAGCAATTCGCGTATAACGTCTGATCTATTAAACGCTTTGCGGTAGTTTAGTAGTTCAGTAGCGCAGAGGTGCTCGCGTGTGTCAAGCTGCTGCATCTTGGAATACACGCAGTCAACCTGACGGATCTATAATCCTTCGTGTCTTACCTCTCTCTCTCTCTCTCTCTGTCTAATGTCTTAATACCGGAACATCCCGAAGATCCGACTATGCCGAGCAACATCGGTACACGAGACGAAACTTGACGGTGCACAGCCATTTAAAACGATGTAGTTCTTGAAGCGTTATTTTCGTCAGAGAATGTTGAGGTACACTTGAAATTTCTAGGAGTGAAATCTCATTGGAAAAACAGGTAAAAGTTCATTCGAGGCGATTATGGAAATATTACCATTGGAACACAAGAGCGAATATATCATTGAAACTTGAAGCGAATTCTTACGAGTGAATATTTCAGTTGGTTAGAGGAAATTTGTTCCATTGACGATGCAACACGTCTGATTCATCCCTCAGTTTCGAGTGAAATATTTCACTCGAAATAAAAATATTGCACTTGACGATCCAAACTGGAAGAACTCACGTTTACCTACATGAATAAATGGTCGCTCGAGTTCGAGTAAATCGATTGTCGCTCTATTTTTCGAATAAGATTTCACTCGAAAACATTTAGAGAGTAGAATGAATTTTTCCGAATACGGATAAGTGAGCGTCTCAGTTGATTAGAGAGAATTTGTTTCAGCCATAGATAGATAGATAAATAGGTGATAGATTTATTAATAGATATATTAATAAGGCAAGCCCGCTAAGAAGAGGTATTTACATTCGAATTTTCATCTGTATAGAAATACTAAAATATTAATATTTAATATAGTGGCAGTGAATATTGAAAAAAATTATAATTATTTTCGGCCTCAACGATACTCCTTTTTTTTAACTATAAAAATGATAGCAATATGTATATAAGGTTTTATCACTGACACTATAGCAACATTATTAGAAAAATGGTTCTCCCAAATATGATTCTTTCTCTATAATGTATAGTTACGGCATTACACTTGCCAAATATTTTTCCTTCAGTGCGGAAAGTAGGACTCACTCTTCAATTTCGAATGAAAATATTCACTCGACCGTTCAGAAAGTGGAAGAATTCACTCTATTTCTCGAGCATTTCACTCGGAGAATTTTAGAGGACGGATTATATTGATGCAAAAGTCAAAACACATCTTGCGGGATCTGCGCCGGCGATACGGTTAAAAGTGCATTCGGTGATTCCGGTAGACATGTGGCGTGTATAACTGGAACTTCGGTACTTGGACGGCGATGCATCGTCATTTCTTCCCCCCCCCCCCCGGGCAAAGTTAATAACTCGATTAATCGATGGCGAGTATGCATGGATGGCGTGGCCTGCGCGTTTGCAAACGCGAACTGCCGATTTGTCGATCGGAGACCAAAGCGAATACTCAATTAGATTCGAGCAGTTTTCCGATAGTTCTGACTTCTGAATAGAGGACCGGTCCGCCCTATTTGAGTCTCCTTTGGGCCGTCTGAATAGATCAAACTATTTCGAGTGGGCGTGGGCCCTAGACGCGTTCAAATATTCGTAACCTCATCAACGCATTTCCGCGTTCCGCCTTCCGTGAGAAAGAGAGAGAGAGAGAGAAGCGAGCGATATTACCGTGCGCGAAACTCCGGAACGATGCAACACTGGAACGGCGACATCGTCGATTTCAACGTGCCCCCGTAACGTCTTATCTACCGTGAGAGCGCTTCATCGTTCGAGAGGAACATTTTCAAGCTGGAACAGAGAGATTTTGCGGCCCGGACCTCACTATTTCAGACCCGATGTTAAATAAACCGCCGCGTTCCCCGCGAATAATAATCGTGCTGTTTTCGAACGTGGGCGCAAATGCGCGGACGCTGCAAACAACTGCGGCTGGCGAACCGTTGAAGAGCGGGCGCGATGAAACGAAATATCGCAATGGGGATACAAAAAGCCGCGCGCTGTTTCGTTGGCTGTAATTTTCTCGGCTGAAAGCCCGAGAAGAATCTCGACCCGTTGTCTATAATTCGAACGTATTTGTGAGCACCGAAGCGGTGAACAGATACGCGCGCGCGTCAGCCATGAACGAGGGGTTGTTCGCTATAAACCTTGTCATCGGTAACGCGGCGATGATTCAAAAAATCAGCGCCGACAGAGGCCATTATTTCGGGATTGTGTTGTGCTCTTCGTAACAGCGCGCGATTTAATTAGTGTTGTAGTTTAAACCGCGCGCAGCCGTCCGCGAAACAGACAAATCTTCTTTAATAGAGTCATATGTTCTTTTTTTCACATAAACAAGATGAATGTCCCAATTAGTGACAAAGTAACTTCGTACTGAAAATAAATTAGTAAATTATTTTAATAATACGCGTATTATGTGCATAACATTTATTTTACTCCGAAGTTGAAACATTTGAAATCCTAACTGCACTATATTTCTTTTAATTTATGATAAAATTTTAATTAATTTATAACATTTCTCAAAAATAACGGAGGTACCATTTAGTGACATGTTTGACAACTTGAATTTTGCCCCTATTTGTGAGACATATGTTTATATTACTGTATTAATTATGAAAAATATGTACCTTGTTACATTTTTCGCTTGCAAAATATCCTTTAATCTTTCGTCGATTTGGACAGTACAATTTCAGTCGTTTAAGGTTAAAAATAGGGAAATATTAAAAAGACGCCTTATATTGACGGTCAATTTCTAGAATATTAACGGATAACTGTTCGAACCGTCACTGTTAGCAGCACGCTTATAATTATGATATTTTAGCTATATGACTTTTAATTTTATTCGAATTTTGTTATAACAGATAATATATAAAATTTAAACTAAAAATCCTTTTAAAGACAAATATAGAGCTGTATTATTTGACTTATTAAGAAGAACAGTTGCGACTGTCACTTATTGGGACATTCACCTTATACTCTTCACATCGATCTGCGTAGAGTCAACCGAAAGCGAGTATTTTGCCAGATATATATTTCGCTTTATATTAAATATTTCACTTTGACATATCCTAACAGAAATATTTCGTTAGATTTACCTTCGCTTGACTTTACCTTATTATTATCATAGAGAGAATAATCCGAAGGATAAATCAGAAAAATAAGAATATATAATCGAGTGTACTCGGGCATCCGTAGATCCAGTGCTCGGGTAATTTAAAAAGTGCAGCCGTTAATATCCGGAATCGACGCTCTCAATTTAATTACAGCATCGGATTATTCATCCTTCACCCGGCGACGTGACAAGAAGCTTCCCGAAATTACTGACGGGCGAGGTACCGCAATTGCGACGCATCGCACGGATTTATCATCTTCGTATCGATCAGTATAACATAACGACGTCATAAATTAATACTACCGTTCGCTCGAGGCTCAAACGGCGAAAGCGAGGATAAACGTGACGTCGGTACTCCGTTCTTACGTAGGCGGGTGACCGCGATCTTCCATTCGGCCCCGTAATTGCTAATTTTCAGAGGAGTAGCAGCGCGTTACAGAGGCAAGAATGTAATCGCGATAGAGCCCGAATTACGGCGCATACACTCAAAGGCTCCCGTGGTATGCCGGCTACCAAACAACTGCAATTTTCCCCGAGAGGGGAAGCTTGCTTTGCAGTTTGCAGCCGGCGAATATTTTCAATGGGGGAAAAAGGGGGCAGCCCCGAATCTCCCCCGAATATCGAGTGAATAAAATTCATCGTTCGCGGCGGACAAATCCCGTTCAAATATTTTTATTTTGCCGCGGCTACATACCCGGTAGCGACACGAAAATGCGGCGTATAATACATCGAGCGCGCGCGCCTAAACGTTTTTCGCAAGCGGATCGTCTCGGATGACAAACGCGATGTAAATCAATATGTCTCCGCGCGCGTGAGTATCTAAACGGCGCGCTCAGCCGAAAGATTAACGGCTCCCCGGTCCCCGTCGTAGCTTCTCGCTGTTTCCCCTACGTGTACGACGAGGAGCGTAACACACTCGACGAGATCGAGGAAACGATAAACATCTCCGGCAAGAAAAGCGGCATACGATAAGTGCGAACCCTCGGAAAGGGCACCCGGGGTAATTAGAAAGATTATCTTGGGAAAAGATACCGCCTTATTCGCATTAATTATTTCTCTCTCCGCTTCTCTTTCCCCTCGCGCGAGCGGAACGAAATCTGATTAAGACGGGTAGCCTCGACCCCGCAGGACGCAAACTTAAAACGGCGTAAACGGGAGAACGGGCGGAGGGAAGGGGGAAGGGGAAGAAGAAGGAGGAAAAAGGGAAGAAGGACCAGAGCTGCGAAAAACGTGGCGCAAATGGGAGCGGACGAGGAGGAGAGAATGGCGGATGAAAGGGGCACGGGTACAGCGGGAAGTAGCGGCGAAACTGAGAAAAGTGGAATAAGCAGCGAGAAGAGCGAAGCTGCGACCGTTGAGAGAGAAAAGCCGGCGGCGGAAGAGAAGGTGGGAATTCGCGGCGGAAACCGAAATGGATGCGCCCGTCTTCTCCCGCCCCGGCGAGTTGCCGAATTCCGCGCGTAGCGCCAAATTCGCATTTCGGCAGTCTCAATTCGCACGCGGCAAATTTTAATCGAGATAAATACATCGCCTGATACACGGTCGTTTCTGTGTGAAAGAGAGAGAGAGAGATGTAATATAATTTAAAGTAGAAATTGAAATCGCGAGTATCTCGCGTTGCAGACTCCGCCGTGAGGCGGGAGGCAAGTCGGCCGGAGATCTCGCGCTCGAGAATTCGGAAGAATTTTAATTCGACCTAACGTCTTTAAATAACGAGAAAGCATGAAAAGGTTCGTATGATTAATATCTCCCTTCTTTTCATTTCGTGCTTCTTCGTGCTTTTTCGTGCTTTACTGTGCGAGGTACAGCCGACTAAACGGGAATATTTAAATATCTCCGACATTCGCGGATATATAAAAGAAGAGAGTTCCTTATAAGGAAGAAATTACGTCGTTCCAAAAGAAGACAAATATGACTAGTGAGGACCGAATTTTTCGGAAAATATTCTCTAAATTTCCCGGAGCGAAACTTCACTCGAAAAGTAGAGTGGCGGCCGAGTCACTGGGATTCGAGTGATTTTTCACTCGTGTAGAGCGAATTCTTCTCCACGCTGAATCGTCGGGTGAATATTTTCACGCGAAACTGAAGAGTGAGTCTAAAATGTAATCAATTCCTTTCTTACTTAAGAATGTAGAAAAAAAATGATGCATTCTTTAAAAGAAACTATTCATAAGAAAATTGAGTTATTTTGTATTTATCTGAAAGAAAAAGCGAGATAAAATGTTAAAACGTCTACAAATAGTTACTTTTCTTCTTTAGAAATACATTTCCTGTACATGAAAAATCATTTTTACGAAGATTCAGAATTTGGATAAAAAATGTTTACTTTCAAACCGCTGTGCGCTCTGAGCTTGAGCGAAACATTCACTCACGCGATTTCGAGTGACGTTTTCATTATCGCATAAAGTGAAAATGCCGTCACTTTTCATTCATTTTGAATGATATTTCATCAAATGTGGCGGCACGTTAATGCGAAGATAACACGTGGCACCGACATTAATAATATCAGCCGCGATGTCGCGCAATAAATAAATATATAATTGCGCGAATCGATCTCGGCGACGGATTCACGTGACCAACAGGCGACGCGCAATAAAGTGTCTCTCTATTGAAAGCTTCGTCGCGAAAATAGCGCAAAAAAAAAATGGGAAACGTGCTTAAACCCGTTTTTGCGCGAGTCTACGGAGCGCGTTCGGTCACGGTCGTATAATTGGTTAACTTACGTTTACATCCGCGCGACCGCCTGTTAATTTCTATCCGTCTCTGAGCCGCGAGGTAATGGAAACTGTAATTCCCGGGCTGTTTCGACGATCACGTACGATGTCGTCGTGACGACATTAGAATCTGGTAAAAGAGCAACCCGACGACGTGCGCTGCTCCACGTCCATGCTCGCGTGCTGACCTAAATCTTGGAAAATGCGACTCGTTCCTCGGGAGATATCATCGTTTCGACCTTTCAACGGGTTATCCGAGTTTCAAGACATTTTGAGCACCGGCGTCGAGGTGTGGAAATTTCCATTGAATTTAGACGATATCGTGCGCGGAAGTGCTTGCGCGATAAGCGTCAATAATGCTTGGGAACGGGCAGTTTATAGAGCTTTCTTCGCTAAGCGGATGTGTCACTCGTGAACAACGACGTGGCGAAAGTGACGCCGGGAAAATTATTTCCTCGTTAATTTTCTCGTAACGCTTGCCGAAACCGGCGAGCTGGAGAGAGATGTTTTAATGATCGCGAAATAGCGCCAGGTCGTGTCAGATCAGACATCGCCAGCTACCGCCATCTAAACCTATCGCGAAGAACCGTGAAGAAGCAGGGAATACTTCAATTGTCTTACCATAGTATCGACCCGCAGCACATGCAACAAAGAGGATCGAACGATTACCTTGATATGCGATGCGGCATCGTTGAGAGATCTACAGCGAAATTTTGTTACAAAAGCAAAGCATACGATGCAATTCGAATTTTATAACCTTCTCGTCGTCACATGGATTTTAACACGTCGACTGCCGCGGCTGCAACATCATGCAAATTGATGAGTTTCGGAACGGCTGAAAATCGTCTGACCGTCCTGTCGATTTTCGTCCTTTCCGAAGCGCATCGGGAGGGAATTCGTTGTGATTTTTTTGCCGTCGTCTATGCAAAAATCAATATATCAATAATAGTATTGACATGTATGTGAATGCGATTTCCAATCGTATATCGTATATCGCACGTAGAAAAGTGATACAATTCAAAAAGCATAATTTTTCAAGCCAGCTAGAAAAGTGATAAGGTCTCGATGATACCAATCCTGGACTTTGAAGGATTACAAGTTAGGCCCAAACTTTCTTCGATTTCACTAGACCGATCAATTTTTCAATCAACTCGGAAGCATTCAATATTCCGCAGCTACCTGTCGTCAAAACTTGGTGAACGGAAAAGTGAGGAAAGAAGAAACAAAAAACTACTCTCTAACGGTAAATATTAAACATTCAAACGTAACATTCTCCTCATCATCAATGCGTAATCCTGCGCATTTTCTTACGATATTGACTCAAATACGCAAATCTTGGAATTGTGTCATTTTCTCGTGTGACGCGCGCTGTACGTGTGTACACCTGAAAATCGCAATAACCCCGAGGGCACAAGTGTTAAAACTATCATGCCCAGCCTCCGTACGAATGACCCAAATTGATTTGCAGCGGAATACCGGCTGTTATTCTCGCGGACGAACGTCACTCCTTCCCATTGAAGTCACGTTCCGCATTCTCGAAAACGGCACGATCGAAAATCACTTCGCGATAGGCATTTCGAGCTGTATGATATCGGCGACAAAGGCGATTTGAATTCCTTTACGCCTTTGGGATTTTATTCGCACGAGCGACACGCGCTTATCCCTATTTCTCCAGTTTTCATCTCTCGCGAGGAAGCAATCCTGGCAGTCACGTCGCCCGTTATTCGATCTCGGCCAAACGAAGTCGAAGCACGGAGTCCCGGTGCCTTTGTCGATCGACCCGGTCCGGCGATCGGAGTCGCCGAAATTCGCCCGGCTATTATCGGCGCGCCGAATGGGTAATTCGGAGGTATCGAATCAATTGGGACGCGACAACCAGCGAAAGACCCCTCGCCGAAATTTATCCACTTCCATTGCCCTAAACTGATTTGCGTAATTAACTCCCACCCTCTCTCTCTCCCTCTCTATTTCTCGTTTGCTCTCTTCCTCGCCAAACATCATAAATTAAGTCATCATCGTTCAAATTGGCATCAAATATCATGTGTGGGAGCGCGATTTTCTCTTCCTCTGTTGCAGAACAGTCGGAACGGTCGGAAAGGATCAATCTCACGCGCTCCGAAGCAGAGAAGCATGATGTAACATTTATATAACGCGATGAACAAAAAGAAATGAGTCACACGTTCGTCGCCGCCACCCACGAGGGATATCGGTATAAAATTTTCGCGATGTGAACGAGAGAAAGAGAAAGAGAAACGGGCAATGGCGAAGGGAACCGTGACTCGCCTCGTGCATTTCGCCATTCCGGTGAATGAGACGCGCGATCGTAGGACATAATGCAGGTATAATTAATAAATTGGTCGTAGGGCGAAAAAGAGCTCGCCTCGGACGAAATCGCTTGCGAGATTGAATTCGCGCGAATTCTCCCTCAAAACAAATTCGCAAAGCTCCCGCGCTCCGTCAACAATTCGCGCACTTGCCACGAAGGAGTTAAATCACATCTTTTTCCAGGAAAGTTTGCCGCGGCTTTGTCTCTCATCTCTCGATTCGAGAGGTTTGCTTTGCGAGAAAGTTCAGTCGCACAAAGCGTATTTGAACAAAAGCCGGGCGGACGGTCTCGAAAGCAAAAATGTTGTAATCATGAGATGGTACCCTTGATTCCGCGTTAGTGAAAATTTACCCGAGTCTTTGACCAGAGCGAAATGGACAATCGAGCTTCATCGGTCATAGCCGTTAATTTAACGCCTCGACGTCCGAGAGAGCGACAGTTGAACCAATATATACTTAAATCGTCATCGGCTCCACCGAGAGCTGCTCTCCCGACAGAAAAAGATGCCTCTCTTCAATTTCTGCCACCGCTGTTTTTTTCCCGTCACTCTTCAACGGAGATATCGAAACCAAGCGCCGTATTTCAATTATCGCACACAATACCGAGACGTCACGGCGAACGAGTCGCAAGCAGTCGCAGCGGTTGCAGCAGTTGCGCAACAGTGGGACACACGGTGCGGTAAAGTCTCTAAGCCGAGCACCAGCACGGAGCTGTTAATTAAAGGGCATCGAATTAACGCTCCCGCGACGGGGAGCTCTCGGTGCACGAAGTCTCTATTTAGATGGAATCGAGATGCCGCACCATCTGCGGATCTCGCGGTTAGACCACGTCGCGGGCTCTACGCACGTACGTTCCACAGCTCGCCGTTTTTCCCAAGCGAAATTGTGTGCAGAGAGAGAGAGAGAGAGAAAGAAAGAGAGAGAGAAAGGGAGAGAGAAATCGTCGTGATTAGTGTCTTTCTAGTGAATCATCGATCGAATAACATGCTTTCTGACGTCATTCTAAAAATGAAACGGATAAATCCGGGGTTAGCCGGAGGGTTAACATTCAGCTCGCCGGAAGTAGTTGAGCTTACATTATCTCGTACGCAATATCGAGCAAACCGATGCAAATGACTTAACCGGCGATCAGACTCGCGCTCGTTAATGCGCCTAGGTAACAGCCTCGGTTAGGCGGCGTAGGCAATAATATTATTGTCCTCGATATTGGCCCCCAGGCGCACGGGCGAAGGTAGGTGGAACGAACGGGGAATTAGAATTAGACATTACTCGATGACTCCGCCGCTTACTCACCTGCTGAATATTGAAACTCCATTATCATAAGCGATCAGACGCACTCGATAACTCGTGGGTGTGTGGGAACGCGCGTCCAACGTGTGCGTCGCGATCCGACCCGTAGGTCGAAGAATAAGCTTCGAAATTTCCACGGTCTCCCTTATCTTTAGGATAATCTTTAGATTATTCTTTATCTTTGGGACCATATTAAATACGTGGGAAAGTTTTAATCTCTTTTTTCGTAAGTTCTCGTTTCATTTCCATATAAGCAAAAACTGAGATTCTTTCGCACCCGTTTAATAATTCGCAGATATTTTTATTCGCACATATTTGCATCACATTGCTTAGTTTTCGTTTCAAAACGGGTCTTTTTGTCAATACTATCGATGTGAATTAAGTAGTTCCTGCGTATATTCGGATATCTACGCTATATTTATAATTCGCGATTACCTGCATTGAGAAAGAAGCGCTCTTTACAAGTATTGATATAATCGCATGGTGAAATAATTATACTGGAGAAACTGATTTCCGTAGTAAATAGTATTATAGTGCTGCTGATAATAATCTTGCATGCACATTGCTGCTATTATTTTCTCGCTGGGATAACAAAGTAACATGTTTGCGCCGAAAATGACTATGATTCGTAGTAAGATTGATAATCTTTTCCCACAGCGCAACATATCACCCGAAATATCCAAGTATCCGAGTACTTGGAACCAAGAATCACGGGTAATACCCGGGTAAAATGCTCGTTCGCCATCTGTTATTGATTTTCGCAGCGGTTGAAACACATTACCGTCAGCTCGCGTATTAACACGTTTCTCATCGACTTATGACGGACAGCAAATTTGTAAAGATAACGTCTACGTTCTAATCATATTCTAATGGTCCTCGAATCCCCGGGTAATTTGCAAAATAATCGAACACCTGGGTGCCGGAGAGGTATCGGGAAGACTCGAGTATTCAGGTTAGCACCGGAATATCCGGGCACCCTGATATTGGTGTATACACCAAATATTTATTATATTTAATATTACGAACGCACAATTGTGCGAAATGAAACGAGCTGCTCTTAGAAAGCGTACGAGCCGACCGAACTTCCTCGGACGCTCTCGTCATCGCGAATGGCCATGACCTAACCGCCGACGAGAAAGAGAAAGATACATATTTCTCGTAATTCATAACTCATAACGACGGATCTCGAAGGTTTTTAAGCGCGATGAACGCGCTGGATTCGTGCTTTGCAAATAATCGCGACTATTGTTTGCGCCGCGCATTAGCGCGGGACGTCTCGCCACAAATAAGACGTATGACTCTTGGAAGAATACCCATGTTATTCCGGAAGATCGATGAGCAGCCGTCGTCGATCTCGGTCAGTCTCGCTGTTGCAGCCGACGTCTCAGCATTTCGCGAGCGATTGTTTTCACGTGAAACTTGCATCTCCCATCGTCTCGGATTGATTGGAGAAGAGTGATTAAGGCAGAACACGATACGGACATACGAAATTAATACGCGAAAAAGTGTGATATATACGTACACAGTCCGAGTCGAGATTTTGATGCTCTTAAGGATAGTTTAGGCTTACTTTGGATAGAATAATAAAAACCTACTTTGACGATACCGATACTTATTAATCTCTCTCTTGAAAACCTTTCATCCTATATATTTCATTTTAATTTTATTTATTTCATTTTATCATTTCATTTTAATTTTATTTTGAACAACCTATTTTGATGTTAAGAGCAAAAACGGAAATTTAAAACATCATCAGGGTCAAAGTAGAAGTAAATTATATTATTAGAATTAAAATGAGGTACTTATTTTGCTACCTTTCAGCTCCTACTATATTGTAGAATTAAAAGTTTAATAGTAAAAAGACCTAAATTTCAACTCGGGAGAATGAAGCAGTAACTGTCACTATCTTGAATATCTTGGAAGTATGAGAGTAGGAGAAAAGTTTATCTAAGAGAAATTTTTTGCATCGATACCAATGGTCACTTTGAACACCTTCTGTAAACTTTTCATCTTCATCTAGTCGTTGATAAAATATTTTTTTATTTTTCGAAGATAGTCGAGATGGTAATAGTTATTGTTTTATTATATATATATATATATAGTCATTTTATTCCACACACACACACGCACAACAATCTCGTCGTCGATCGACCTTGCCTTTTGATATAGGCACCCTATAAGAATATTTCTTAAGGCTTCCATTTACCAAACATGACCAAGTGGTCTATCGTTGCTCGATGATCCATCAAGGCGATAAATCACTTTTCTCGAAGAAACACCTGGAATCCTCATTACATTTCCAGAGCTCCTACCTGCAAGGACACCGTCGTCCAACGAAGGGATACCATACGATCCGGCCTGCACGAAGGTCATCGTATTTCTAGCCAGGATACCGCGTTCACCTGACACTTCCTCCCTCCAGCGTTCTCTCGCGGGTTCATAAACCCTTCTCGTTTACTCTTCGTCTCCCTCTTGCTCTTCACGCCTGGGTGGGAGGAGGACGGAGAGGGAGACGTAGGGTGAATCAGAGAGGGACGGCGGAACTGTCAGTGCTGCATCGCTCCTCCTCGTGTAAGGACTGGCCACGAATTATCAGCGATTACCTCTCGCCGGGAGTCTTCTCCTCAACAACGGTGAGTGCACTCTCTCTTTCTCTCTATTTGTCTTTTTTATTTTTGTACGCTTCGCTGCTGCACCATGACGGCGCCGTTGCTCATATATTTTATCTACTCGAGATGTCGAGTGCTAATATTGAAATCTTATCTTATCGTGCAGCATTAGCAATATAATATACGATGAAATATATACATACATACATATGTATATATGTATATACTTTAAAAAAACTGATATAAATATACTTAAACAAAAATTAGCAATATAATATACGATGAAATATATACACACATACATATATATATATGTATATACTTAAAAAAAACAACTTGAAACCAAGTAAAACAAATTCAATTTCAAGGTTGCATATGGCAAATTATAATTACCCTAATTCTTTCAGAATAAGTTTTTGGTATTCTATTAATTTCCTATATATCTGTGAAATAAGTTTAAAATTTAGTTCAATGAAACGATCGTAAAACTGGCACAATACATTGTTGGTCGTATTTATCATTCGATTCACTTAACCTTACAATCAAAAGTCGAATTGCTCTGTAATTGTTTATTACAGTTGGTTATAGTTTCCTCTGGATAATGAATAACACATCTATATGCAACTACATTTAAATTTTATTAACCCTCTTATCGTCAATCAAGTTTTATAAGTAAATGTCAATTTCGCAGATCAAACGTCAGATTGTTGATACGACAGTATCATGTATGGTATCAAAATGTAAGAAATGACGAAATCGAATTGAGGTGAAAAAATTTCCTGAAAAACATTTCGCTTCTGTCGCGTGAGATTTTAGTAACAAATTCCACGGGGTCAGTTTTCCATTATAGATCCTCGCGCACTTTACATTTCTCTGGTCCAGAAATGAAGGCCCCGTTAGCGTGAAATCCACTTGAAATACACTAACGTTTCTCCCGATTTCGCTAATTTAATTTGCTGCTGCAATAACTATCGGTTTATCGTGGCGCGCTGTTGAAATTTAATCACGGCCTTTTCGCCTCCAAGCCGAAATGCACACATTCTTCTTTTATTAAATATAATAACCATTCACCAACGTGCGTGCGCGCGCAGTTAACACGTAACTAATGATAATACCATTATCTCGTCCGCCCTTCCCCCTAAAAGTGCGGTTGATGCACTGCGTGGAGGCATCGTTAAATCATTAATTTGCGCGAATGTTCATTACGCACGCGATAAAATACCCATAGTGTGCGCCGCTTCGGCAGCTCGTCCTTCCCCAATGTTGATAACAATATGTGTACGCGAACAACGCTAATAAGAATCGCATTCTTCTTTCGTTCTCGCGACTCACGTTCAACAAGCGGACGGGACTGCACTTCGTCGCACGCTTAAATTCCGCTTTAATTGCCCAAACCGAAGAGCGTTTCAGAACGACGAATGCTCCCCCGAGTTACCGTCTCTTATGCCCGATTCTTCTGCGTTAGACTCGCGGTAATTACCCGAGAGTGAGAGAAAAGAATCCCAGGGAGGGGAAAAGAAATCGCGTCTGCTGTGTGTCTGGTTAAGTCGAGTCGAGATGGGAGATACGAATGTGAGAGCGGGAATGACCAGACACGTTCTTGAGATGCGGCTAACTAATTGCACGCCCGTTACGCACTACCCGTTAAATCATCGCGCCATTTTGCCCGCGTATCTTCGCGCATCTCAAAGACGCTATTAAAATCTGGCTGTAATAACCATAGAATTCAATAAACAAGATAATAATAATAATTTATTCGTGGGAAAAACTCTTTAGTATACGACGATAAAATAAAACTAATCGCAGATAAACGAACATAAAATTAGACTCGATATAAGATATATGAGATAAAGAGTTTAAAATAAAATAAAGAAATAATTAATTAATAATTCAAGACTGTAATTATATATACACATATTTTTACATATATATATAATTATTTTTATATGCATTATACATTTTATATGTTAATTGATGTTCTCTTCCGATCGGTCCAGACTTATAGATTAAATATTTGCCGTGAACTCCGCCAAAAATTCAATGCGCCAACCATCTCCGTCGCGCTCGGGATTGCCGAGCGATCGACGTGAATCGCATTGTCCACGGCTCTGTGTTTCGATACGGTATATCAAAAGCATTCGTCGCGAGATCGCTCGCGCCTTTTCTCCTCTCGGAATCGAGCACGTGCACGCCATGTGCGGACGCGAGCCTAATTGTGCATGCATACACACGGCCTGCATTCGCCAGCCAATTCGCACATGCTAGCGGATATAATAACGCCGAAAGTGTGAATATCATTATTCGCACACGCATGCCACTTCGGCCGCGCGCGGCGGAGATTCCCGCAGATCATAACGGCGAGGCATCCGATCGGCCCGAGTGTCCGCGGTGGACGCATGAATTTAATAAAAATCAGGATTCCATTTAAAACACCTCCCGGTCGCTTCAGAGTCGCGCACTTGGCTTTCGGGCGTCGACATGCAAATTCGCGGATTTTATTTCGCCACGGTGTCGTCGCGCTGTGTCGTCTCGTTTTTTAACTTAATGCGCCGCCGCTCCTCGCAACGATAATATAACGCAAACACCACTCGGTTTATCCGCGTGTACACGCTAAATGCGTGTCGTCGCGTTATTTAAAACTCCGATGAGAAGTTTCAGCGGAAAGTCACCGGCTAATTATCCGAGAAATAAAGTGCTTCTTCGTAAAGCGCCTTTTCGAGACGACGTTTACGACTCTGCGCTGTGTAACTTTGTTTTCGCGTTGTTTAGCCGCGTCCATTCCCATTACTTCCGCGCGATTTATCGGCATAGGTGTGTCGGTTCGCGAACGTTATCGCAAATGGTCGCTCGCTCGCGCGCGCGTTCGCTCGCTCGCTCGCGCGTGGTTTAATTATAGAAATGGAACCGCGTATACCTGAGGTGACCATACGTATGGTGGAGTACCAGCCTATGGTAATCCTCGCGAAGAGTACGTTTTTAGTAAAACTATAAATAATCCGGCGCAATAAGAGCACGCGAGAGCCGTCGAATACCTGGGTCACCGGACATTTTCGTTCGCTCGCTCACGCGCGCGCACACACGAACGAGCCGTCGAACGCGAGCGATTCGCGTGTATCGCGAAGTTCGCGAATCGAAACTTCACCGGAGGGGTCTATCGTGAGATCCCCGGCTCTCGAACCGTCGAGGGAACAACGCGCGGCGTGTTTCACGCGCGCGACTCATCGCTCCTCTTTCCTCGCGTGAGACACCAATTACGGACTTGCGGCGAGTGTTTAATTAACGCGATCCTATCCCCGGACGCTTCTCTTTAATTAATATGTTGCCTTTGATAGCGGACGGGCGCGATCTCTCTTGAATTATTTTCCGCGGTAACGCGCTAATGCGACACGCGCGCTTCGTGTTCGGAATAAACCGCAAACGAGCCGCCGCAAAACGGGCTGTGTCTCTCGACTCTTAACCATAAAAGTCTCACGATTACGTCACGGGTCGTGACTCACGGCGCTCGTTGGCCTAAAAACACTATTACCGCGACGAGGCGACTTCGCGTCCGTCAATAATATCCCGAAGCGAGTTCTAACGAGCCGGGCGGGACGTCGCCCTCCGCTGCATTTCCGAAAAGAGGAGAAGGACGTTCCGATCGCGCGGGGTTCCGTTTCCCATATCTGCGAATTTTCCGCGGGTAACGAGCGCTCATTTTGTAGCCGATACCGCGCGTATGCGGCGCTATTTCAAGTATAATTATTTGGGACTCCAGTGGGGGGGGGGGGAATAATTTCCCGCGCGCTACGCTGAACCGGTGCTATTTTCACTCCGCAATATTACCACTCCGCTAGTAGCGAATTACAGATACGCGACATTTGTCTAAGCGCGTTAATTTATGACGCCAACGCCGCCTACCTTTATCGGAATAACCCGAGCAAATGACGATGTCGCGATTTAACCAGCAGCGGAATATTAATCGCGCGCCTCGCGGCAGATATGCGCCGTGGATAAAACCCGATAATTGCAGGTCGATCTTAATCGTAACGACCTTAATCGGCGAACATGCGTCGTCCTGGAAGAAAAAGAAGAAGAATGCGCACTGGCATGTGAAGAGGTAGGACCATTTTTCGAAATGTCGTCGCCCCGAAATCCGAACACATCCCGAGATACAATTTTCAGCGCCTAATATGAGAACGAAATCAATACAATGCCCGAATTTCGAAAATATAAATTTGCCGAAACTACCTCGTTTTTCTAATTTCGACATTTTGATCTTTCGGGTCAACGCATACGTACCTTTTAGTTGTAACGATCATTTTATTTTAAATTCGCGACACGTTGCATCTTGAAGCGACACTACGTCGCGCGATGGATGAACCGACATTGTCCAAATGTCTCAACAATAACGCGAGAATATTTTTCTTATTTTTTTAGGACGAGAGTGTTTCTCCCCCGTCGAGTAGTCGCGGAAAAGTCGACGACCGAAATATGGCAGCGCCACAAGCGTCATCGCGTCTCGAGATGCTGCAGGTAAATATGAGATTTGTAAGCGATAAGTCGCGTTTTTTCGATCCTCAATTTTGAATGCGTGTCTCTGAACGCATTGTGAACATTTCGTCGAGTATATTAAAAAAATTATATAAGCAGAGGAGTTCTATTATTACAGAGAAATTTCTCTCTCCGGTTGACCCGTAACACGTGCACTATCGACGGAAACTTTAGCGGCTCGATTACAGGTCGTACTTTATTACATGATTGGGTGTCATAATATCCGTAAGGCAAGTTGCGTGCATCCACGAAGATGTTACATAAAGCATATCGGACATTTTTTTCGTGACAACGCAATAAAAGTTGTACGCCGACCGTTCGCGTCGCTGCGTTTTCTACGATTTTCTCTCTCTCTTTCTCTCTCAGAATCTCGAAATACTTTCTGGTTAAGGTAGACTGGTTAAACGGCAGTTCTGACGCGTGTTCTTTTGGCCCACGTATCGTTTTCTATATACCGAGCGAACGCATATATGGCATCTTGCACAGGCAACGCACGACCCACGTATCGATATATCCAAATCCGACGGACAGCTGATATTTAGACGGGTAGACACTGTCAGACAGCCTCTGCCACCTACTCTTTATACCGTACGTCGCCTTATACGCGAGCGAAGGGACGAATTCGGCGTGCGAGAATGCGAGATACGTGAGGTATCGCGGAAAAAAATCGCGTTGTAAAACTTTGTTATTGGATCTCACTCAAGACGGCGCTTGCTGCAATTCGCCGCGGTTCCGTCTTCCCGAAAACTCGGCAAAAAATTCATACACACTCACGACATTCGAGTCCTCCCAAGTGTCTCTCCTTTACTTCAGCCTCTCACACGACACACCTCTAAGGACAATCCCCGGAAGAAAGCAAGCCCGAGCTAAAGCGAGCCTCGAGGAGGGCAGAAAAATGGACGCTTGGCTTGTCAACCGTGACAAACCGCTAGGACTCGTGAGCATAATACTGTGACGTCACTTCCTTCACTTTGAGACTTCGACGTACTTCTCGAACATGTTATATCTACTCGCGAGACTTTGTTTAAAACCAAAAAGAAAAGAAAGGGAGGAAGGAAGAAAGCGGGAAGAAGAAAAGAAAGGGAGGAAGGAAAAAAGCGGGAAGAAGAAAAATGTTTATTTTCGCGGGCCGACTGCCTGTGACTGCTGACGCGCAAAAACGATCGAGCAGGACTCGAACGAACGACGCACGTACTTGTCGATGCCCACGCTTGACCTTCCCGCCTTAAAGGAAGGTGCGAGAAACGAAATAAAAAAGATCTCGAACGAATGCGTTACGTCATTGCCGCCTGAAGGATCCGACTCGGTCGTAATTGCGCGCAGCTGCATATTATTGTGTTAGGGACTTGCGAGAGAGTTCCTCGGCCCTTTAACCAGATTCTTTTTATTAAGTATAGTAACGAAACAGTACGGTGCATGCCAGGTTCAATTAAAGTATGCAGCCTTCGTTATTCATCACTTTCAGGTAATTGTTTAATTCCACGAAGTCTGCAAAGTGACTCATCTTTCCAGTCGATGAAATCATCGACGAGCTTTTGCAAGTCCCCGATAACGTCGTTGGCTTGTCAACAAACATTGCGATTATCCTAGCGGACTGGGAATACACAATCAATGGAAAGAAGGCTGCAACACTTTTACTAATAGACTTTGGAACGGATATCCAATAAGAAAGTTTATCTCGCGAAAATTACTAAAATAGAAATTGTTTTACTGGATATAAATACGTTGTGAAACTCATTGAAAAAAGTGTTGTAACTTTTTTTCTGATTGTGTATGTACAGCTTATCGTCTCGGTGCAGTCAGGAAAGTTGAGATTTATCATTAAATCGTTAAACCGCTAAAGAGGCCGACGAGCGTAAATATTGTTACAGTTTCAAAGTGAACAATGCTCGGGGGAATTCATTATCGAGAAAAATTTCTAGAGAATAGTTTCGTTTTGCAAGGCAATTAGAGCGCAAAGTAATCGGAGCATTCACTAGACCATTTTTAAGACATTGTAAAGAGGCGATGGGCATCTACGGAGTTACCCGGAACTGCCGGATATTCTTCTTACTGCAGGGAAGAATTTTGAAATTTGAAATGTTTAAACGTTTCTTTTCTCCTTCAGAAAAAAAAGAAAAAAATATTCCTTCGATATTCAACCGATAATAAAATGTAAATAGTCTATGTACACAAACGTTATAGCGTAACGTGATAACAAAAATTTGTTCGTTAAAATAATTACTTATTTCAATGAAAAAATATTTTCATATCATCAGTCAGTCCATACAGATATTTTTCTTCTTTATTTCGCTATTTTATATATTTATCATATTTATCATGTATTTACTTTTTTTTCTTATTATATATTACACATATTCCATTTTATTTATCTGTTTTATATTATTTTACTCTTTTATTTTTCTTTTCCATCCTGCAACCCTTTGCATGCGTGTCAGGCGTTCGCGCGAAAATTCACGGTGTGCGTCAACACGCGAGAAAAAGACGTACGCGACGCGAAGAACGCGAAGTTCTCGCTTGGATAAATCCACAACGTGGATTCGGAGCAAGGAGGACCGCGGTAAAACGGGGTAACGGGTAGTCCATAAATAATTGATGAGCAGACCATGGGTGCGGAGCTTCGCTCGCCGCCGATTTGTAATTGTAATCTCGCGAGGTGCATACCCAGTTAAGCAAAGTAATTATGGACAGGTTTCGTTATCGGGACACGCGCACGATCTCTATGGGAGACAGCAAAGCGCGTCGCCGTAGTCTCTCGGAGTTACCCCCTCCCCCCCCCCTCCATTTTTGCCCTCTTCGAGCATTCGATTACGCTCGTTAACGTTTAATCTTCGTGACCGAACGATGCATTCAATATCTTAGGAGAGATGCCGCGGGCGGTTCGCTGGCTTGTTCCGAACGAAATAAACGATTAGTAGCGGGTAGTGGTGTTAATATTCAAGTCTCCGAGTACTATTCAGACACCCAAGTATCTTGGGAATTTTTCCAGGGCTATCCAGGTGTTCAAATATCACAATTAATGTGTATAATACCTTAAAAAAGCGTAAGACTGGATCATCTGATGTGAAACTGGCTGCAAAAATCAGCGACAACCGGTAGATGGGCAAACCGACTGGACTGAATATACAATTTGCTGAAAACTTTTTCATTCGATTAAACTCAATTTTTGTTATTTTATTACGTTATGACATATTCGTGTACAAAGCCCCTTTATATTTTAGTACCGATTTAATATCAATAGAACCTGCTCTCTCTCTCTCTCTCTCTCTCTCTCTCTCTCTCTCTCTCTCTCTCTTTCTCTCCCTTTAAAAAATGTTTTGAAACATTTAAAATTTCAACTTGCAATATTGTTACCTCCCATACCCTGGGGACCCGACTACTTTTACTGTTATTTTATTATTTTATTATTTCATACATTTTTTCATTTTTATTATTACTTTTATGTTGAGTAATTAATATTTGTGCGGTAAGCTCTCAAATGCCGGATTAAATTGCCATGTTTTTATTTTGAGTGAAAAGAAAGAGAGAGAGAGAAAGAGAGAGAGAGAGAGAGAGAGAGAATGTTTTCACAAGTGCTCAACGCTGATAACTGTAAATTTGAGTATCGGCTCGATATTATTATCCGGCTTCTACTGACAGCATTAATTCCGAGCTTCGTCCTGATTTCATTGATCAAACCGCTTACACACCAGCGTATATATTTATCATGTCGGTTCGAGCAAAACTGCCTTCCGGGGCGCAAATCGCGCGGTCGAATTCGCTATTAGACAGCCGCACCGTAGTCGGTAGAAATGGATCGAATGCGAAATCGGACACACTTATACTCGGTTGCGCGCAAAAATTCAGTCCCTGGCCGAAATGCAAAGTTCAAGGTTCCCCGAGAGCGTCGCCGGTCGTGCGAATGATTGGTTCTCGGTCTGTCGAGCAGCGTAATCGCCAGGAGTAACCTGCGGCCCGACGTTTCCGTCCCTCTCTCTCTCCCTCTCTTTCTGGCCTCTCAATAAATTTTGAATTCGTCGTACCCTGGTTTTCAAAGCGCCTGCCATCGATGGCGACGCCGACCGGACGAATCGATATCTCGCGGGCCGTCCGGCGTGACGAGCAGATGTATAAATAGGTAATTTCCAAATAACGGAGGTGTGTACTCGCGCACGAAGTCAAACACGAGCGGCGATCGGTTACGCGAAAATTGCTCGCTCGATCGCACGTCCGGCCTCGCGCTCGTATTCGTCCAGCATTGGGAGATGGCTCGTTATTAAGCCGTCGGAAGGAGTTACGCGCTCCTTATTAAACGTCGCTCTGTGCGCGAGTCGCGATATTTTCTTCCCTTTCCTTTCATCTTTTCAAGACGGAAACGAGCGCGTTCATCATCACCCGCCGTTCTCACGGAGACGACTGGTCTCCGCGACTGCTCGCAGCGTCTTCCAGCGATGGTACATTCTGCGCGGAAAGGATTCCCGAGTCGAAATTTTGGCCTTACATTAAACCTTTAATTCTGCAGCATAGTAGTTAGTTCTGATAATACAATTTAACTTCTATTTTGACCCCGGCGAGACGATGTCTTAAATTCCCGCTTCCGCTTTACCGTCAAAATGTTGAAGGTAACGTTAAAATTCAATCTGTGGAATTGAAAGTTCGAGGGAGAAGTTGTGTCAGTATTGCCAAAATAGGCTTTCATTAGTTTACAGACTATCTAAGTACGCCCCAATTATCCTTAAAAGCGTCGGCAGAATAGCATCAAAATTTAATCCGGGGGTCTTCAAGGTGGAATCAAAGCGTAAAGTCGTGAACGCGAGCTGATGTTTTCTTCCGCGTCCTTCTTTTCCTCCATTTCTTGATTTGCGATAATAAGACACGCGGCAATATTGTGAAGTTGATGGGCGGCACGCGAACGGGCTTCCCCGCAACGATTTTTCTCGGAAACATATTCTCGACGTAGCGGAGGTGCGCTGCTGCATCGTTATTAAAGTCAAACTAGGACAAGGTGTATAAAAATCCCTCAGTAACTCCGAATGTAACCCTTTCGTTTCGCGTACCCTTTCAAGTTATCGACCTTAATTTCCAGTGCCGCTCGTCGGGCGAGAACGCCCGCCTCGAGAGCCTCGAATACAATAAGAAATTTTTAATAAGTCGCTCCTCAATTCGTCCGGTTCGGGAAACAGCCTCATCCGCGCGGCGCGAGACCCGGCCGCGATAAAGTTCGTCCTTATTGACGCAAATTGATATTAACTCGTCGAAACGGCCAATTTTCCCGCGTCGACGAGAGCGAGGTCTATGAAAGCGACAAGGAAGTAATAAATCTTGATAAACCAACTGTCAAACGCCGCGACTCGTTTATATCAATTTCCAAGATCACTTCCATTACTCTTTCCAACCTTGAACTTTGCACTCCGGCGTGAAATTTCCCGGCAGACGTCGATGGCCGGTCGGCCGGCCGCCGTGCTTCACCCGCCGAGCGATACACTCGCGGCACTCGAGTAAACTTATCCTAACTACGTGAGGTATAATGCCGCGAAATCAAGTGGAAGTGCCCTCTTTATTTACCGCCGGTTTGCGATTCTCCCGAAAGAATAAAGCCGGGAGCAGCCATCGCTCGCGAGAGCGGCGGTCGGGGATGAGTGGGCGGTGGAATCGTGTGTGTGTGTTGGCGAGCGAGTTATAGTGAAACTTTTTGAAGCGGATCGATATAAATCGACACTCGGGGCTTGGTCACGTGTGCGCTTTCTTTTCGATCGCGCACCCAACAGCCAGCCAGCCCGCCCACCCACTCACTCATGTAATTGTCATCGCGGTCGTAAGGGTAGAAACGAGAGACGGACATGCGCGATACTTGGGTTTCTCCCGCACACTGTAGCTGGTAACAACGCAGTTGTGATGGTAACATTCATAGTGCCGCAGTTCTATCGGCCGTACAATGCGCGCGTCTCAATGATTGTTAAGTCACCCGGGGCTAATCGCGCGTTCCGTAACTTTCGGAATTAATAGTTTTGCGATTAACCGCGCGCGATCGACCGTAGAAACGTTCAAGTGCTTTTGCACGAGGCACACCGCGTCGGTCCCGGCGTTGTTGACACTGCACATTTCCGCCGTGTTCCATGCGAAATTTCATTCGGCCGGCCGATCGAAATTCAACCGTACCTGCGAGGCGTATCGAGTTGCCGAATGGAGTTCCGGTTCTCAATCGGATGATCTCTTTGAAGAAATCGCCCCAGTGATGATCGAATTATGCAAAGTGGACGTTTTCGAAATGAAATCCAAGCGATAACGTAAAATAGGGCGCAAGTGCATCGAACTCGGCGGAGATATTAAAGAACCGATCGATCGGAAGCTCCCGTTAAGTGCGCGAAACGACCGTGGACGATGAAAACGCGAGTAAAAATGACTCTTGTTGTCCCGGACGTCGCTCTCAGAATAATCGACGAGTTTAAAGCCGCGAAAACCACCGTTCGCGACGGTGCACGCGAATCTTAGGGGAAACTTCGATAAGCAAACTTAATACGGCAACACTTTAATAACGCTCGAGTCTGCCTGTTGAGCCTGCCTCGCGTTCAAAGTTCGAGGAGAAAAGACTGTGAACTTGACATATCGCGTCTACGACCTCCACCTCCACGAGCCGTCGTCGGTGCAATAAGTAGGCTCGTGCTCAAGACCGTGTCGCCGTTTCTCGTTCATCCAGGTCCCTCGAAACTCTCGAGTCTCCATCGAGTTCCACCTGTGACATTTTTCGAAACACTGACCGTGATGAATAAGATAAGGATGCCCGAAAGTATGAATGATGGGCCGCAACAAGAGACATCGGGACGTCTCTCCGTGGACGTTACGGACGGACAGAAATGTCGGTGACTCGCGACTCAAAGGCGCACCGAAGTCTCCGATGTAAAAGAATTCGGCCGAGGATTCGGGCCGAGCCCGACGACGTTCAAACGACAGATCGATCGTGAAAGCCAGGTCGAGAGATGCACGTCCGATCGCAACGGTTGGGCGCTCGTGGAATCTCCATGGGCGCGCAAACATGGGCGGTTCAGGAATACGACTCCGCGCTCACGAATCTGGAGACCAGGGTAAAGATCACAGAGTCTCGTAAATCGTTCAAACACACCCCATCGACGCCCTCATCCGGGCAAGCGGAGTCTGCTGGGCCCCCGAAGCCGCTTCTCACGTGTATTGAACGCTTATATATATTAAATGCCACACTTTCGTTCTATCTGAGATTTAACGACTTGAGATTCCTTTGTTCATTTTATTGTCAATTTTAATATTATTTCCACGAGAAACAATAGGCTGAGTAATGTACTGGAAAGATTTCCAGGGAATATTTTCGCTTTTGCAACTTTGCCCGACTGCGTTGTAAGTGCAGCTTGCCCGGGTAAAGGTTAACTTTGACGTAACATGTTGGACCTACGAGGCCTACACGTTTCCTTTCGCTCGCTCCTTTTTCCACGTTTTCTGCAAAACACCATGGCTCCATTCCTATTCCTCTGTTACTCAGAGAAAACTTAGGTTCACGTTACCGCTGCTATTGTCAGCCTGATTAATGAGATAATTGGTAATAAACCTGGTAATTCGTAAAAGATGCAAAAAGCGAATTTTTCCCATTTTCTCACGAAGTAGGCCCGAGAGACGTATGATATTATTTTAGCGTAAAGATTGCGAGTTAAGATAGACTCTTCGGGTTAAGATAAGTCGCGATCATAAAACGGTACATGATCACGATGAAAACGAAAAAAAGACGGATAGATCGACAGATAGAACGTTTTTATCATATCATCCTGAGACATTTCCTCTCGGGACGTTACAGTTATAATATTACCGTGCGAATTGATGTAGAAAAAAAATTAAGAAATAAATAAAAAGATACGCGGTGCAAGTAGGTGACCGTATCGTAAAGCGGGTCAACGTTGAATATTTCGCAAGGTGCACGCGCACTTATCGGCGGCATATCCCGAAGCGGAAAAGGAGAAACCGCGAACGAGGTGCGCGCGCGGGAGAAACGAGAATGTTGCTTCCTCTATATATGGTCATGTGTGTCAGAGTCGCCAGCTTCTCGAATCCCGGGTATAGTCTGAGTACGTGCCTACGCGGTTTTCGCGATTTCAACGCGATATTCACCACGCTACCCTTTTTTTCTCTCCTCTCTCCTTCCCTCTCCTCTCTCTCTCTCTCTCTCTATTTATCTATCTATCTATCTTTCTATCTCTCCTTCCGCGATGATAACGCAATCCGCGGACACGAACGCGAAGCGCTCTCTCATTGACCCGCGATCGTCGATGATATAATCGATTAGCGCGCGTTTCGCTGTCGTTATTAATTACCCTGTAGTTGAATCTCGAATCTGCGCTTGTAGCCGTACGTTGTGTGCAGGGGCAAAGCGAGGCCGATACGGCGGGGTTCATTAGGAACGAATCAATTAGTGGCGTACCTGATTGCCGATGCAGCGATCGAAGGGATATGCGATTAGGAGCCGCCGCATGATTATTAAACCGCGGTTGATCTTTGACTCTTCGTGCCGGAATTGAATTTACAACCGAGTGGAACGGCAAACGGCAATGGAATATCCGATTATTTATCCGCTTCTGAAAATTAGTGAATTATTTGTCCGATCTCTCCCTTAATTCGGCCGGAATTTACGCTTATACGTCGCTCGCGGATCACGAAAATCATCCCCCCGGCATTTCCGTCGTCGAAAGCCGATTCTGAACGTCACGAACGAACTACGTTACACAGGTTACAACGTTAACAGGTATCACGTGCCTACTCTTCGTTAACCGTTCTCTCGCCGCTCAAGTACAATCGGAGAGGCTTATTCGCGAAATATATCGATTAATGTAATCGTCTGTAATTCCCGATAATTGAACATCGCGCCGGCAGTCGAGGGTGCAAAGGGCTGAAATATCAAAGGGGGCACGGAGGGAGCGAGGAGGAAAGTGAGAGATAGACAGATATTTTTCGTCGAGTCTAGTCATCATTCACTCAGTTGGCTAACGTTACTGGCTATACCCTTTTACCATCGGCTCTCTCTTTCTATTAGTGCGAGTACGTTATTAAATAAGAGGCTGCTTGTGCAATTATCGTCTGTCTACAGCTGAACTTTATGTAATTTATGCGAACTTGCGGATGTGTGGTTTGACTGCTACAGACAAGTACGATTTTGATTACGTGAACTTGCCGCTGAATCATACTCTGTACGGTTCTTTCTACTTTTCAACCATCTACCATCCGTCGCGTGATATGTACGGGTGCCGGTGGATGGTGCCGTGAACATTCATTCCTGAAACTCTTATGTTTTAGCGTGACATTCTAGTCTGTTTCTCGATAACGGCTCCATTGTGCCGCGTATTCAGATCCACCTGTTTGTCTAATCCTCTCGGCGGACCAGACTACTTATTTTCTTTCCGTCTCTCTTGCGTTCCCGGCCTCTTACTTAGAACTGCTGCTCGGTTACGAGCTGTTTTTACGTACTGACTGATACAGTGTTGGCTCGATAGCTTCGTGATGTCGGGATATTGCGGTGATTGCGGTAAATGTGCATCACCGGCCAGTGATGTACGTTGCACCGGACGCCGCAGAACGTCGCCGCGTAACAAACGCGTCAGAAAGGTCTACGGAAACCAACCGCAGGATCTGCTGACGGCGGCTCGGTCATATCGCTCTTTTCAATGTAGGGATCTTATTTCTGATCCCTCCTCTACTGCAGCGTCAACTTATGCCACGCTTGACGACGTCGGGGGTCCGTTGCTCTCGACGACCGTCAGCTACTCCATGTCCGGCGCTGACTCGTCGCCTGCCCTCAATGCGCTCGCAGCGGCGTTGGAAGGATTTTTTCAGAATTTTTGTGACAAACTTTCGCCTAATTTCCTCAGATGTTATAAGAACCTTCTTGGATTCTCAGAAAGCAACGGGCGAATGGGTGTGCCGAAAACTTGAATTTCTCCAGTCACTAGACGGCAAGTTCCAGGGTCCCGCTGCAAAATTCGATCGATTCTCGTCTCATTCGATTAGGACAATGGAAGAATGGGAAAGTTTTCCGAGAGGAGTGATGAACTTTCTAAGCGCTGTGAAGCACTGGAAATCGAAAACAGCCAACTGAGGGCAAAGCATGAAAGAGAGAGAGAGAGAGAGAGATTTGACCCTGAGGTTAAGAACCCCTTTAGGTCCACAATAGTAAAAAAACATTGAACGTAATAGTTAGACATGTTGCTTGAAATTTACAATGCTTAGCTTAGGTATTATTACACGTAGCTACAAAGTAAAAACGATGTGAGAATTCTAGAAACTCTGAATTGACCGCATTCCGTTCAGAAAACTCCAAATAGAGAGAGAGAGAGAGAGAGGGAGAGAAAGAGAGCGAATTCGAAGAGTAAGCGAGAGACGAATGATCCGTTTTAGCGTACTAACGAGTTTACTAACCCCCTGGCATGTAGGTTAGAAGAGAATCGATGAGGCAGCGCGCTATGTGCATATGCATCGGTCTAGCTATAGAGCCTCGCAGTAGGTAGAGACTCGCGCGCGTGCGATAGACCACCGACTCGTCGTCGTCGTCGTCGTCGGCCGCCAGTTCGCATGCGAGCCGACGGTTCTAACCGCGTGAACGTCGGCCCGCATCTCCGCCGCGACATGCTGAAATTCAAAGCGAATTACACGGCTATACAGGCCCGCTTCCAGCAGAAGCAGCTGCAGGAGAAGGAGCAGAAGCTGCTGCAGCTGTACGACCAGCAGCAGCAACGGGCCTATCAGGTGGTGCAGCGCGGTAGCGCCGGTTCCAACGGCTCCAATCATGGCTCCACGATTCGAACCACCACGACAACCCACTCGACCTCGACCTCGCAAGGTGGTAAGGTAAGTGTTTCCGGGAAATAATCATTAATGCCGTGCATCACCTTACGCGTCAGAGATCGAGTGAATACTCGCACCTGATGCCATTTTGTTTTTATCGCGTGTCCTCTTTGCTTCCGGCGGCAATTTTCGGAGCGATCAGAATAGTAATCCGTTTTGATGGACAGCGACGACACTAATCGATGAAATTTCACCGTTCCCGTGAGGGTGTCGCGATGAAAGACGAGTGTTCCCAAAGTTTATTGCGTTGGCTGTCGTAATAGTGACCAGTGTTATGATGCCACCGCGTCTCATCAAAATTGAGCTAATCGCATCTGCAGGAAATACGTTTACACGGCTAAATGAAATGGGGCGAAAAATACCACGACGTTCGAATTTCATTCATTCAACCGTATCTTGGATCATTCGGTCACCGGTTAAACTTTTGTACACGGAAAAAAGTCTCGGTTCTTGCAACTGAATAGAGGCCCGATGAAAACCCTTTGACAAGAAGTGACATCTCTATCGCGACTAAGAACATTCGTGTGAACATTCAGCTACATTGAGTGCTTTCCATTTAGTGACGCGAGTCGTCACAAGCATCATCTTGTCTGCGTTACTCATTGAATACGGAACGAAAGGCAAAGTGATGTTTGTGTTAATTTGTGTCACTAAATGAGAAACACCGTTTAAAACTCGGTTGTGATAATTGGTAACAATTGACCGAATAGAAACCTCCTATATTAATCCTGTTCCTACAACTGAATTTTCGTCTGGTCTGCAGACAACAGAAAATTCGGTCACATCGGCAGAGTAGCTTTTTTTTTCCGTGTACAATCAATAGAATCATCGCGTAAATCAGTATCGAAGAAGACGCTTGCGACACTGTCCAAGGCGAAGAGCACCCGAAGAAACTAACGATGCACGATCGATTGTCGCAAGGTGAGGCAAATGTTCGACGAGAGGCGGCAGACCACCGTGAAAGGGATCGACAGGAGCTACCCGCTCGAGCCGCTGGAGAACAAGCTGCGAAAGCAAACTACGAGCACGAACGGCCTAGCGGCGCAGCGAAACGGCAATCTGACGACGGTGAATAGACAGTCCGTCAACGTGAAACGCGTGGCACGCGCGGACGTCAACAGCAACGTGAACGGCGGCAAACCCGTCGTCTCTTACCGCGAGGAAGTCACTCGCGAGTCATTCGGCCCGTCCGTACACCGTCACGATGACGAGGACGAATTCGGCAGTGAGAACCGCGTCGCCACGTTCGCCAACGGACATCATCGTCACGATCTTGATAATGAGGTTGGTGAGGCTATTGGTTTAAGCGAAACGCTCTCTCACGCTTGCTTCACAATAAAGGATCAGGCGGAACCATTCGAATCGAGTTAAATGAATTCGATCTCAAGCATATGGAGAACTAACTGCAAAATATCAGTTTTTTTTTTTCATTTCTCACACGGAAAAGAAGAGTAGTTTTTAGCTCTCATAGCTAAAAACTAGCTTCCATATGTAAAAATTAGCTGTCCATATAATACAACTGAAATTTAGTTAATTTAGATAATTTCTCGTTACTATAGTGTAGTTTTTAGCCCCCGCAGCCAAAAATCATGTCTGGTAACTAAATTTCAATAGTATTATATGGACAATTAATTCTTTCTTTCCGTATGCTTGCGTGAAGCGAATTGAAATTTCAGTTCGAACGAAGCGACCACGAAGCTCGACCCAACACATTGTTGGTTGGATATATCGTCTGATTTACCTAACCTTTCAACCGGAGATAGAATTGCTATTATCGTGCAGTTGGATCAACCTTCTAGGCGGTTGAAAGAACATGTGTATCATGTACACAAGTACGCTTTAGTTTACTTAACCTTTTGCTATGGACTGAATTTTTCACCTATTAGTCTTGCGGTCAGACTGTCGATTTGGCTCTATTTTTATCCATTTTGATTCAATTGCAGTTTGTGCGACCGTGAGATTTATTTCCTTTTACTCCGTTGTTTTCAAGTACAACACTTCCGTGTAACTTCACACAGCGACACGCATTTCACCAGATCTTTTATTTTTAATATTTCTATCTTCTTACGGACTAATGTGTATCGACGCTTAACGCACAATAGGATGAAGCGTTAGACCAGGAGACGATGGAAAGAAATCGCATGATGGCGAAGCTCCACCTGATGGGATTCGACGAGAGCTTGAAGCATCGCGTGAGGAATGACCTGGATAGCGAGGAGTTCCCGGAGTACCTCATGGTCGACGTACCCGACAAACTCCCGAAGAGAAACGTCACGAAGAAATTGACACAGGCGGAGGCGCGACTCGAGCGATTCAAGAACGCGAACGCGAAGAGGAGCAACAACAACGCGCTGAAACAGCCGAGTACGACCGGCGCCGCGTTTAAGAGGCGAACCGAACAGATGTTGCCGGCTAGATCGAATTCCAGGTAAGTCGCTTTTGTCGCGCGACACCGCAGCTTATTGTCGCAAAAACGGAATTTCAATCGAGCGATAAGTTTCGATATAAAAAAAAAAACGCCCCTCAAGACGCTGAGAGAAAAATGTTTGGTATTTGTAGCTATAATATTGCAACTATGAAATATAATAAAAGAATCACAATCAGGAGAACCATTTTTCTACTGTTACTACAGTTTCAGTGATAATAATCTCACATGAATATTGCTACACAGAGAAAAATATCATTCTACTGCTAATTTAGCGATTATTCAGTTGCTTTCCTTTTTTTAAGTAATAGTTATCTTCAACAAAGAATATTTCCTTGACAGTAATTTTTAAACATACTCATCGCCAAGTCTAGAAAGGCTTATTATCATGTACTCAAAAGAAGAATTTATTCTCTTCTCAAAAATATAAACTTCATCGAGGAAAAATTAAATTCAGTTAATTTGAATGAGGCACACTGAAGTTTGTTTTTATTTAATATTCTTGATTGAACTGAATCAAACTTACCAGTATTCAGAATATATCTTGGAAAAAATTTCATGCTTATGATGAACTTATAAAATACTCGAGGTAATATTTAATTTCGAATGCAGTATGTATTTCTCTGTGCATACTGTTATTTTCGTAATTGAAGCCAAAGAGGGTGTACAGTTGAGGCCGAGAATAACTCTAATTTCTATCAGCGCGCGACTACCAAACATCAGGCGCAGTACGTAGTACTCGTAGTACGACGAGTAGAGAAAGAACCCAGTAGTTAATATTGGAAATGTGATCAGTCATTGAGAGCGGCCCCAGATAATCGCGACTTTCAATCATCGGCAACAATCTCGCTAACAAATCGCCGCTGCTTGCCAGAATTAATTCCACGCCACGTAGTTGCAATCGCTGACTACCTCCCGACCGTTACGCACCGGACAGATCCGCGACGACCGAGGGAGAATAATAATACCACCGTGTCTCTGTTTCTAATATGTGTCCGTCTAACCCTCGCCTCATCACCGGCCATTAAAGAGCGAGCATTAAAACGAAGAGAGGAAGGACGACCGGTGGACGACTAATTCGGAGAGCGTAATTAATCTCCGATTAATCTGGTGCGCGTGATGCGAGACGACGAGACGACGAAGAGAGAAGGCGTGCCGCTCTCTGCGGCCAGGCCGAAGGCACTCGATATCGCAAGCTTCACTGTCTCGGTGTGCGTTGACTTTAACCACGCGCGTAATTCAGACTTAACCTCAGCGGGTTGCGAAGAGCGAGTAACTGGCGCGACCTCGAATCGCTAATCGCTAGCTTGGGCACTTGTGTGAACCGGAATAAGACCGGCCGCTGCGAGGAAGAGTTCCTTCGCGAGCTTGCTTCAAACTCCCCCCGCATTTGCTCTCACGAGTCTGCGCCTTCTCAGAGGGAGCGAGGCCGCCGACGGGGCTTCTTCGGGCAGCGCGAGAAGCGGAAGTAGCCGAGCAGCTCGGGAGCGCGGGAACCCGGACGTCGAGACGTACCGCCGGAGCGACAATCCGCGAAGCTCCCCGGAGAAGATCGGCACGGCAACTTGGAGAAGTTACCCGCCCGATAATTACTTCAAATCGTTGACGTCCGACGGGAAAATAATCGCGAGGCGCGGCGCGAGTCCGCGGTTCCTCAGCGGAGAATTCGGCAGATCCGTTGACACCGGATCGCCGTCGGCGGATCGGCAGACGCGTGCAAGCCGGAGCACGAGTCCGGAATTTCTCTGCGGAGAGGCTGATCAAAGAGCCAGAGGATCCACGATGTCGTCGCGCATTCGGGAAATGTTGACGCAGCGAAACAGGCGATTCGAGGGGATCGCGACGAGCGTCGATCGGGAAGGTATCGACGCTAGATCAGCGTCGGCCGATCGACAAACACGCGAGACGCGCAGAAGCCGAAGCACGAGTCCGGAGTTCTTCTGCAGAGAAGACGAAAGATCGGCTACGACCATGATGATCGATCGAAGAGGATCTACGTCCTCGCGCGATCGAGAAATTTTCACGCAGCGAAGCAGCAGGCGATCCGAGGAGACCTCGACGAGCATCGACCGGAAGTACGCCGAGATCACGCGCGACAAGCGCTCCCCGAGTCCGCAATTTTTCCGCAGAGACTCCGAAAGATCGGACGCGACTGTGAGCATCAGCAAAAATGTGGATCTCAGGTCGACGGATCGAGAAACGCGTGAGACACGTGCAAGCCGCAGCACGAGTCCGGAGTTCTTCCGCAGGGAAGACGAAAGATCGGCCACGACCTTGATGATCGATCGAAGAGAATCGACGTCTTCGCGTGATCGAGAAGTGTTATCGCGGCAAAGCAGGCGATCCGAGGAAACCTCGACCAGCATCGACCGGAAGTACGCCGAGATCGCGCGCTCCTCGAGTCCGCAATTTTCTCGCAGAGACTCCGAAAGATCGGACGCGACTGTGAGCATCAGTCGCAAAAATGTGGATCTCAGATCGGTGTCGGCGGATCGAGAAACACGTGAGACACGTGCGAGCCGAAGAAGCACGAGTCCGGAATTCTCCCGCAGGGAAGGTGAGAAATCGGCGACGACCATGACGGCCGATCAAAGAGCCAGAGGGCATACGATGTCGTCGCATATTCGCGAATTATTAACGAAGCGAAACAGGCGAACCGGAGGAACCACGAGGAGCGTCGATCGGAAGTACGCTGACACTACGCGCGACAAGCGCTCCTTGAGTCCGCCATTTTTCCTCAGACAGTCCGGAAAGTCCAGCGCGCCTGTGAGCATCGATCGCAAAGGTATCCACTTCAGATCAGCGTCGGCCGATCGGCAGACGCGCGGGACACGTACAGGTCGAAGTACGGGTCCGGAATTCTTCCGCAAGGAAGGTGAAGGCTCGGCCACTACCGTCATGTCGGATCGAAGAAGATCGACGTTCTCGCGTGATCGGGAAGTATCAACGCGGCGAAGCGGACGATTTGAAGGAACCTCGAGGAGCACCGATCGAAAATATGCCGAAACTACGCGCGAGAAGCGCTCCTCGAGTTCACCATTCTCTCTCAAAGGTTCCGGGAGATTCGGCGCGAGCGTGAACGTCAGCCGGAGAAGTATCGACGCTAGATCAGCGTCGGCCGATCGAGAAACACGCGAGACAAGCCGAAGCACGGCTCCGGAGTTTTTCTGCAGAGAAGGCGAAAGGTCGGCCACGACCATGATGATCGATGGTAGAGAATCAACATCCTCGCGTGATCGGGAAGTATCAGCGCGGCGAAGCGGACGATCCGAAGGAGTCACGACGAGCATCGATCGGAAGTATTCCGAAATTACGCGCGACAAACGTTCCTCGAGTTCGCCCTTCTTCCTCAGACAGTCCGGGAAGTCCAGCGCGCCTGTGAGCATCGATCGCAAAGGTGTCCAGCTGAGATCAGCGTCGGCCGATCGGCAGACGCGCGAGACACGCACCAGCCGGAGCACGAGTCCGGAATTCTTCTGCAAGGAAGGCGAAAGGTCGGCCACGACCGTGATGATAGATCGAAGAGGATCAACGCTCTCGCGTGATCGGGAACTGTTAACGCAGCCAAGCAGACGATCCGAAGGAGCCACGACGAGCATCGAACGGAAATACTCCGAAATTAAGCGCTCCTCGAGTCCGCAATTTCTCAGCAAAGAATCGGAAAAATCGACGACGCTGATCGAACCAAAGTCCGCCGTAACGACGGACTCCGCGAAGAGCATCTTAAAGCGGCGCAAGTACACTTTGGATACTTCCTACAAACAAACCGTGCGGCCTTCGACGCATTCGGGTAACAAAGGAGCTCGTTCTGCGCGAGTCAGGCAGCCTCCGAGTCCTCCGATGAGCAAGAATGTGGCGAAAAAGAATTTGAAGAGAGGCGAGGCTTCCAGCGTGACCGTCAGATCAGGCAGTCGTAAGTCATCGAAGATCTCGGACACCCTCGCCAGCTCGGCCAGCTCGATCGTGAGCCTGAAGTACGGTCTGGAGTTCGACAATATCCTCCAATCGGCGGGGTTGGTCCGCAAGTTCATGAAGTCGCAGAACGGCGGGCAGCGCGAAGCTCATCGTCGCTCGTCTTCGAAGCGCGACTTCAAGACGACCGGTGCACGGGCAGTGAAAGACGTTCAAGCGAGGAATCGATACGGAGTCTCCCGGCTCTCGCAGAAATCGAGGTCGCCGTCCACCGACAGCAGGGAGCGAACCACGCCGGAGTACTCGCGTAAGAGCGTCACCCCGACGGAAAGCGACATGGAAATCCAGGAGATCACCATGACCGATCATCGCATGGAGCGCTGCAAGCCGCGAAAATCGCCGAGCCCGGAGCAGCCGGCGAGTCGGCTCGATTCCCCGAACGTCGCCCTGAGGAAGAGAACTCCTCCGCGGAAAGACTACGGCCGGCGGCACGGCGCGAAGCCCAACACTCCGCCGCGATATTCGCCCTTGGGGAAAGTTACCCGCCACGGCGCCGGTACCACGAGGACTTCGTTCTCCCGAAGAGTCGTGGATCAGAAAGCCGATCGGAATCTCGCGTCCAAGTACGGCACGTACACCATCAAGGGTCGCGAACGCAAGGCTGCATCGGTCGAGGCGAGGCGAGGATCGCCGAGCTTGAGCGAGAATAAGGCGAGGAGCAAAGCCGAGGGGTCGAGAGACACCGCGAGAACAGCCCCGAAGGCGATGTTGACGCAACGGGGAGACGATTCCGGCTCACCGTCGCTCCAGGAGTCGGCGTCACGGCGACTCGACTCTGCTGGATCTCCCGAGCGTTTGACCCGAGCGTCTCCGGAAATTTCCTTGCGGCTGATGGACGTGCAAACGAGGGCTGCCTTGGCTGTCACCGAGGAACTAAAGGCTTTGACGAGATCGACGGTGGACTCCAGCCGCAAAGTAGCGAGTGATGTGACTTTGAGGTCGACTCTGCGAACTTCGACCGGCGAGGGCACAAGGGCCGGAAGGGTCGCGCGCAAAGGCGACTCCAGAGTGATCCCGAGCAAGGAGATTCGTTCTTCCAGGAGAATAACGAAAACCTACCGAAGCTCGGTCGGAAGTAAGCCGAGCTCAACGCAGAGGCGATCGCCGATCTGCAAGCGGCAGCTGTTCGAGTCCACCTCAGAGAAGAAGGTCCACGGGGTGCAGACGAATTGGCGTTTCACGGAAACGCGGAATAAGGAGAATTATTCGAGCGCGAACGTTCGATCCCGCGGAGACGGAGCGACGTCGGACGTAAAGTCCCTTGAGGATCTCAGCGTTGCGAGGAGATCAGAGGAACCGGAGGAGTTGCCGACGATCTCCGTGAAAAAACTGCGATCCATCGAGGATATCCGGAAGTCGATCGGTCATCATGAACGACCTCGCACACTGACCCCTGCGAAAAGGTCGAGGTCAGCGATTGCAAACTGGCGTCCGTCGACGTTGCGAGAGGCCGGCGACGCGAGAAGATCGAGCTCCGCGAGCGGCTCAGTGAGATGCGTTTCTCTCAAGAAGGAGCCCGCGAGATTAACTAAAATTCAATCCTGTGTATCCAGGATCGCGAAGAGCCCGAGTCCCGACGCGAGGAAGCAGCACGAAACGAACGCGCGAGCGACGCGGGGAAGCACTCCTTCGTCGCCCTCCAAGAGCCCCGATATACAAGTCGCTCCTAGGGTAAGTGCTGTGACATAGTCGTGGCGACAGCGGGATGATCTTCGTGATATATTTGTATTTTTCATACAGAGTGAGGCAATAACACTGTCTTGAATATCTTCGAAGTATGAGAGTGGGTGGGAAATTTGCCCAACAGAAATTTGTTTCTGTGCATTGATACGGTTCTGCATTTCGAACGCCTTCTGCAAATGTAAACTTTCTTTTATCTTCATCTAGTTTTTAAGGAAATATCTTTCTTTCTCGGAGATATTCAAGATTGTAATAATTATTATCTCACCCTGTGTATCTGCACGGAAAAAGAAATATCAATTCCTGCAACGGGGACCAAGTGAAAACTCGGTGATGTAATGATATCTCTGTTATCGCGACTGAATACGCTCGTGTGAACATTCAGCTGCATTAAAACTCGGTTAAAACAGGTGAGAGCAATTAGCTAAGTGGAAATCTCCTACAGGAATTTTTCTGTTTCTGCACTGAGAGAAAAAATAAGTGAAAAATAAAAAAATATTATTTAATATTTGGCAGATGTTAATAACATATTTATTTAAATTTAAATTCTTTTATTTCATATAGAATGAGCAATTTCTTTCGTGGAAAATTACAGATTTCAGAAAATATGTATTTTCACTCGAACACAAATTTTTTTAACATAAAAGCATGACTTTTCATCTGGTCCCCGAACAACAAAAAATTTAGTTGCACTAACGAAATTGTTTCTTCCATGTTATATTTCTTTATATCTGACATTGTCACTTTCTCTTTCTCGTTGTTTCCTTCTCTCTTCTTACATTAAGTTCATATTAATAGTCGTTGTTTGAAACTTACCTCAAATAAGATACTCAAATTTAAATTAAAAGTTAGATGTGAGCTTTTCAGTGGAATCACGGTTACAAATACAATATATATCATGCGATTAAAACTGACAAACTCAGATTGTCCTAAAGCCGGTATTAAAAGTCTTTACTTAAAGCTTACCTCACATGTGATACTTGAATTTAAATGTAAATTTAGATCTGAATTTTCCAGTTTAATCATGATATATGCGACATTATATCAATAATTATAATCAGTAATTGCGATTCAACAGAAAGTCTCGCATCTAATTCTAAATTTGAATATGAGTATCTCACTTGTGTGTGTATGTGTATATGAGGGAAGTAAGTTTCAAATAACGACTACTAAGACGAATCTAAATCCAGATCTGAGTATCTCATACGACAAGTTTCAAACAACTGTCAATATAGACTTTATTTTCCACTCGCTGCTTTGGTCTCATTTACCATAATCTGCTTCATTAGCGCGGACCCACGGAACCAAAGAGCCGAGACGCGCGAAGGCCGGTTGTCGCGAAAGCTGCGGAATCGATCGGAAGTAAAACGACAACCGAAACGGCGGACGACGCGATCGACGAGGTCGACAATGCCGTTCAGCAGGACGGTTCGCCGCGCGAATCCTCGGCGAAGAAGTCCGACGCCTTTGTGATCGACTTGGACGACCGATCGAAAGAAAGCGACACGACGCCCCCGAAAAAAGCGACGTCGATGAGGAGGTCCTCGAACGACGTAAGACGGATTCTCCTCTTTCTTACCGAATCTTTTTGTTAAAATGCGAGCGCTCCTTCGAGTTATTTCTGTCGTGTGAACTAAACGGCACGTTAGCCCGACATGCTAACTAGAAGTTTTGTGATCGAACTAGACCCGCTTCGCGAACCTTTCGTGTCAACTGGCCAGCGCCGCGCGCGATGAATCAGCCGCTCGTCAAGTTTAGCCTGCTTTGTGCTATTGTCGCCGTCCGTACATACATATCGAGTTAAAGTCCAAACACGCGAAATAGAGGAGAGAATTTTTCCGGAGTATCACTGCCCCACTTGTGAACTGAAAAAAGTGTATTATATTATTATTGGATCGTCCGATAAGTTCGTGCGAATTTTTGCGAAGGGTTCAAGGCTGATACTTTTATTTTTATTCGATAATGTATCGGCCGTATTTTCGATGGCAGGTCATCGAAAAAAAAAGCAAAAGAGTCAAGCTGTACCCGACTATGGGGCTGTTGAGGACATGGGAAACGTGTTAAAAAGTACAATTCTAATGCGCGAATATTCAGACATGACCGTCTGATTGGAAATGTTCAATGTTATTATACCTAGGGGAGAGTTTTCCGTACAAATTTTCGCACAGTCGGGTTAAGAAAATATCCTTGCTAATTAATTGCCATAATATATAAATTGTAACTTGAGTAATTCCAATTAAAAGTGAAATATCCTAATTAAAGGAGAGAAATAAGAGGGATATCCCGATGAAAATGGGAAAATCCCAGTCGCGTGGTATATTATTCATCAAAGATTCTCTCCGTGCGCGCCGAGTCCGCACGGGTATCTCCCCGTAACCGCCTCCGGAGCCCGGCTCGTCAAACGCGGAATAGTTAACGGAGGATTCGCCGAGAAATCTATCACGAAACGCAACATTGTTGTGCAATTTGCTCTGAAAAATCGCCTGAAGAGCGAGCGAATTTAATGGCATGCAGTTTGATTACTAAAACGCGGGCCGCGCGCAGTTTGTTTCGACATTATTGCCGTTTCGAAGTCGAAATAAATCCGTATTTATTCGGTCGAATCGTGACGGGTCGGCGGTGAAAAAAAGACAGCGCAGGAATAATGCGCTCTGAAGCACAGCGTCAAAATAAAATGTCGCCTCTCTCGTGACGGCAATCCGGCCGGCCAGTTAATCGCGCATGGATTTTCCGCCCCGTTCCCAAATTGAAATTCGCATTGTGCATGCTCAAAAAATCAATCAGTGGGCGCCGGCCAGGTATTTTATGCGAAATCGAATCATATTGCTACACATAGTCCCTTCGCATGCCGTATAATTTACTTCACATACAATCGCAATCGGTTCGTTTAGGGATATATATATATATATATATATAATTTATCGGGGTGAAAAAACATTGGGGAAAGCCGCGCGTTAACTGTTACGTTCAAAGGCTCCCGAGGAACTTCGGAAAAAGGGCGTGACATGGACGGCTGATAAGCTGCACTCGCGTGGCGCAAGGTGCAATTCAAAAACACCAGATTTAAACTAAGTAACCTAGATACTCGACTAGCTATCGAGCAACGAATTTTGCACCCGGAAACGATGGATTTCGTGAAAGTTACCTCGATATTATTTATCCGTCGATTTAATCCGCACGTTTGCCTGCAGAAATACCAAGCAACCTCGAGCGCATCGGGCCGACCGACCTCGTCTGTCTCGTCGAACGTCAGCAGCGCTGGCACGACGCAAAGTCCAGCTTCCGGCACGAAAAGGAGAATGTCCACGAGAACCAGAATGTCTGTTTCCAGGTCTGGATCGCGGGCAAGGGAACTGGCCTCGGCGAAAAGCACCGGAAGTAACCCCGCGTAAGTTTCTCTCCCGAAGTTGCGGGGTGTGAGAAGGGCCGGATTAAAAATAAGAAATAAATAATTCGATTATGGGGCCACAATTATTTTCAGAATTAGAATAGATAATGAATGTTTTATGTATACACTTCGTGGCGCTCCCATAGAATTCTTGATTTTAACGAGCTACTGCTACTTATTACTTATCGATTGTTGGAATGAAAAGAGGAGCTTGCGGAATGTTTTATAAACGGGCCCGATCGATCACAATGGTCGTTTCATGGATACCCTCTTAATTCAACGTATTTTGCAAGAATTGTCAACACATGTTTTCCCGCTTCGTGAATCGCAACCTCTTGCATTTGCGTCGTTCGAGATCAACTAATGGCTGATTACAGGGATGGTCGGATAGCCTGCAACATATGCCAACGCAACTTCGCGCCGGAACGACTGGCCGAGCACCAGAATGCCTGCGCGAGAATGGCGAGCAGGAAGAAGAGGAAGCCGTACGACGCGATGAAGGCCCGCCTCACTGGGACCGAGCTCGAGCCCTTCTTGAAAAAAAGCGTGGTGGTCAGTATTCCGTCCACCGATCTCATCCTCCCCCGTGCTTTCCTCCTTTGCCAGTGAAATCCCCCTCCCGAGTCTCCGCTCGGTTTGATTTCTTCGAAATTGATTTCTTTCGCCCGTAACTTTCGGATCCCGGGGTATAACTTCGTAATTCGATGACCCCTCGTCAGCGATTCCCTTCAATTCCGAATTTCGCCGGGACTGCTCGACCCACCCGGTCGGTACGGAGAAGCGAAGGGCGCGCGTGTAAACTCGATTATCTCGAATATTATTCGTCGATACGTTCGCGGATCGCCGGAATGAAAGAGCAGAGAAATGGCGCGCGAGAAATTCATCCGTCAACTAAATCGTCGCGGTTGATTTCGGAGACTTCCGGGGGGAGGGGGGGGGAGGAGAATTTCGTCGGAAGGACGGAGAGAGACGCTCACGCATTCTCGTATATCGCATTTCAGCCGGCCGCGAAGAAGCCGGAGGTCAAGTCGAACTGGCGGCGCAAGCACGAGGAATTCATCCAGACGATTCGCTCCGCCAAAATGGTGCAGTCGCACTTGGCGGCAGGCGGCAACCTGAAGGATTTGCCGCCACCCCCGCCCAGCGACACCAGCGACTACATCCAATGTCCGCACTGTTCCAGGAGGTTCAACCAGGCGGCAGCGGAACGGCACATTCCTAAGTGCGCGAATATGCGACATAACAAACCGGCGCACGCACGAGCGGCGAAAACGCGGCGCTAGCGAAGAATCACCGAGCGCGACCACGGCCCCGGTGTTTTCCTCGCGAATCGGAATTTCTTCTCCATAAAGGTAGTCGCTCGCTGACAAATTACGCGTAGTCGGCGCAGATGGACGCGCCTTACATCCGAATAATTGGAAATCCTCGGGCCGATAGATGTTTCTCTCTCGACCTCGAGCGTAAGTCGAGAAAACGGCGAGCTCGAAGAGCTCGTCTTCGAAGCGTCCTTTGAATTCATATTCTTCAGAAATAAAGATCAGAAGAAGAAGAGCTCATTATGATCTCTCTCTTTCTGCGTAATTTCGTGATGAATAATTTCCGTTCCGTTCAATCTCCGTGAAAACGTAAGATACAATTTGCAAATTGAAACCTTAAAATACGAATCGCTGCGATTATTAATAGGAACTTCGCCGGAGCTGAAGAGCTGTAATAAAACGAGCGAGTGCACATCGCATTAATGATCACGGTAATTATGTATATTAACACCTGGCGGCGGCGTGCGCAGTCGCAAGTGCGAGATAATTTAGCAGCCGCATCGATAGGCAATTTCAACGTTTGAAATCAGGTAGAGACACGCCGATAACGAATGTCGCTTTCTACTCGTATGGAAGACTACCGTCGTTCAACCGGGGGCTTTGACTAACTGTGGATCAGATTTTCTATCGTCGCGTTGATTTTTCTATGCATTATAATCGAGCGCAATTTTTATAACCGCAATAATCATGTACGACACGAGCGCTGATGATGTACGTGAAATAAATGTGTTATACAGCACGAATGGCAATAAAAGAACAAAAAAAAGAGTCGGTATTCTTGTTTCGTAGCACGCGAATTCCGTACACGATCAATCAGATCTCCTCCAGTCGGAACTCCGTCAGATCTCCCTTATCCGTATTATAATTTATTATTTCGTCACACCGAATAAATATCCTGGGATAGAAATTTTAATTCTTAATGTACACGACATGAATACTACTATGAGATATATATTATATATATGTAATATAATTTGTATTAATTCATCGTTTTACTCTCGATTACATATATTACGTACCGTTAAATAAATTGTGACACTTGTGAGATTTTTGTCAGATAAATTAACTTTTTTTCTAAAAAGATGAAAAAATAGAATTCCTCGATATTTTCATCAAAAGAGGATCAACTGAATATTGCTGGGAAATGTTCAAAGTCAGGGTAAAAAATGCGCTCAACACCGGACGGTTGAAACTCGAATGTATTTCGCCATGCTCCATCGATTTCCCCAAACATGTTCAAACAACGGCGCCTTTCCTCCTATTCGAACTAGTTACGTCACTGGGATGAAGCAACGTGCGTCGCACATGCGCTGGAAAGTCGGCGCTCCGTGCACACAACAGCGAACACACATACACACACACACACACCCGAGATACCAATTTGCCGCAGTATATGCGGTATCGGCCGTGCGATAGCACGTTTCTTCGCGAAGGGCTTCCGATCGGCTTATAATGACAAAGTCGGGAAATTTAACGAGGAACGTATGTCCGGTGTAAACGCGGATCGACGAGCATGGATCAGCTGATTATCTTCGTGTCGGCGGTGCACCTGTTGTATTGTCCGTTCACGAAAGTCGAGGAAAGCTTCAACATGCAGGCTATGCACGACCTCCTCTACCACGGCTTGAATCTTACGGAGGTAATAATGACTGAAACGTTGAACGATCCACGAGCGCAAAAGTCGTATTTAAGTTCGACGTTCGTCATCATTCGGCTGGCAGCGGAATTGCGATCGAGCCGACACGCGCAAAAAGTGTCGTCTTATATTTAGCACCAGATGCGCGTATTTATAAATCCTCGATCAGCTGATGCCGCACCTAATCATTTTTATGCGATAACGGCACGGTTAGATGTGTCTCTCGAATTTTTTCGCTTTTCGCTTCGTATCGCTCACTCTTCCCGCTTTATTATTATTATTATTATTACGTTTTGCTTAAAGCGCCCGTATAATATGTCCGTGAGGTGGGATAATTAATGAGGAAAGAAACGAGCTTGAATAATGGAACTAATAAATTGCATTTTCCCTCCGATAGTACGATCACCATGAGTTTCCTGGAGTCGTGCCACGTTCTTTTCTGGGACCCATTATAGTGTCCGGTATCGCTTCACCGCTAGTGGCAACTATTAATTACCTAAAGCTCAACAAATTTTTTGCTCAGTATGTAGGTAAGTTTGATAATTTTGGAGAATATACGACAATTCTACGTCGTGCCTTTGTAAGTAATGAATAACATGGTGTTTCAGTGAGAGCAACTTTGGGATTATTGGTGATAATTACGTTGAAGCTATACAGAAGAGCTTTGCAAAATATCTTTGGCCTGCAGTTTACAAAATGGTTTATCGCTATAACTGTGACACAATACCACTTTATGTACTATCTCAGTCGTCCGCTGCCAAATATAATGGCTATGCCTTTAGGTAACGTAAAGCCAAAATTCTGTCGCGTCTTTTTTATGAGAGGAAGAGAGAACGAGTCTATGTTTACGCGTTATTGTAGTGAAATGTAGTTTCTGAAATAACGGAGCTAACGAAACATGATTATTAACAGTATTGCTGGCCTTATTTGGATGGTTGAGACAGAGTCATGGGGTATTTATCTGGTCGTCAGCTGCAGCGATAATAATATTCAGAGCTGAACTCGCTATACTGTTGGGAATATTCCTTTTGTACGATATAGCCTACCTGAAACTTTCAATATCAAGGTATTTATATCACGGACCATTGATTCCTAATATGGCTGTAAAATTACAAACAGAAGGGATTAGAATCATCATGGGGCCTTCTGCAAAACTACACAAATTTGTAAGCTTCACTATGTGTATCAGATTAACGTACAAATCGTTGTCCTCAATTTCCGCGATCCCGGGCGAACGATTAATTCTCCAAGTGGCTTTAAGTTGTAATGCTCTCCCCTAAGTTATTCCGTTTACCGTAAGATAATGCTTCATAATAATAATAATTTTTAGAGTGCTTAAAATTGCGGTTCCAGCTGGTGTATTGTTCCTAGCGCTTACTGTTGTCGCGGATTCGATATTCTGGAGACGTTTAGTATGGCCAGAAGGCGAGGTGTTTTACTTCAATGCTGTACTTAATAAGAGCAGCGAATGGGGTGTATCCTTTCCAAATACGCGCCAAATTGTCCTCATTTGTTACACATTTTGGGTAGTAACGTCGGGAGCACGTTTATGCGAGTGTAAATGAACTTGACATCTAAGTATAGACATCGCCATTTTTATGGTACTTCTACTCGGCGCTACCGAGGGGCCTAGGGCTCTCGTATCTCTTGATTCCCTTAGGAATGTTCTTGGATACTAGGGTGCGCATGCTCACCGTTCCAGCTATCGCATTCGTGATATTATTCTCATTCTTGCCGCACAAGGAATTGAGATTCATCATATATGTGTTCCCACTGCTGAACGTCGCCGCCGCTGCCGCTTGCCACAGAATGTGAGTACATTCCTCTCTGTATCGAGTTGAATCGTACCACAAAAGTCCTGGTAGTTGCATGTAATGCAAAAATTGTTTCTCGTTGGGAACTAGATGGGAAAACAGAGCAAAAACAACGTGGAATGGTTTTTTAGCGCTGGTAATCCCGGGCCATCTCGCACTAAACACTCTGTTCTCCATGTTTCTGTTGTGCGTGGCTGGCTCGAATTACCCAGGAGGTGCGGCGATCGCTAGAATCCACCGACTCGAGAGAGACTCGATCGAGCCGGTGCACGTGCACATCGACGTGCTGACTGCGCAAACAGGAGTCTCGAGATTTACGCAAACCAACGCTTCTTGGACGTAAGTTACCTTCGTAAGTCTCTTCGATCGCTGCTACGTATGATTTAATCTGTGATGAGAAAGCATGAAGACAATGATTAGATGTGATTAGATCTTTGAATTTATTTCAATCCATTTCTGTGTGATACCCCCTGCTGATGGGAAAATAACGATGTGTTATACAGTTACTCGAAACAAGAGAACATGACCGTCGACGATCCTGAAATGCTGCAGTTCACTCATCTCTTGATGGAGGCGAAGAGCAAGTATTCACCAAATATAAAGCCCTACCTCAAAACTCACGACATTGTTGACTCCGTCGATGGATTCTCGCATATAGCGTTTAATTACCACATGTTGCCACCTATTAGAATTAAAACGAGGCCTACCATATTTATTATCAAGAGAAAAACGAATATCAAGTACGATCCTGACAAAGCGAGATCACGAGTTTCTTCGAAAGATTTTCTACAACAGATAGATGGCACAGATGACAAAGAGGAGGAAGTAGAATTAAATACGTCGCATGAAACGATGACAGGGGCGAATCCAATATTTGACGACATTGTCGAGTCACCAGACGAATTTGTAAGTCCGGAGGAAATTGACGAACAAAATGCTTCAGATATTGAAGTTGAACATATTGTAGAAACAAGTGATAATATCGAAGAAGAAGAAGAAGAAGAAGCAAAGAAAAATAGTGATCTTACAGACGATAGTATAACATCCCTGGAAAATGTTCAAATTGAAAATGCAAATAGATTATTGCCAAATTTAAAAGATAAGGAAAGAGAGGAAGATTCTGATTTACAAGATTTCGAAAATGTATCCAACATTGATGATGACGCCAAATCTAACGAGGAAGTAAAACCGAAATTCGGAGAAGGCAAAGTTATTAGGGGGAGACATAAGAACAACTTGAATCTACGCCAAGAAAGCATTAAGGAATCGGTCAAAAAGATCATCCAAGAGAAGATGCAAGAAGTGAAGCAAAAGAGAGAAATCAAGGATGAGCAAAAGAACACGGAACATCCGATAAAACCGGTGATGAAGAAAGAAATGGTAGCGACAGGAGAACTACCAAAGAAAATAAAAATGTTAAAACAAGAACCGAAGGAAGCATCATTCTTGAATGATAAACCAACACCGATAAGAGAAAGAGTGAAGATTACGAGAGGAGTTGTGGGAGATGAAGATACAGTCAATAAACAGAAATTGATCAATAAAGCGAAGAATATTACACAGAAGGCAGATAAAATCCAGACGATGGAGCCTGATTTGGAGCCAGTCACGGATGAGGAAGATACGACCGTGGAACGAGAAAATGAATCCATGGAAATCGCGATGGAAGAGATTGCAAAGGCACAGGATGAAGTTGACACGGAATCGCCTAAGATTCCAGAAATTGTAGAAGAAATTGTAGAAGTGGGCGACAAAGAGAACGTTAAATTACCGAAACCAACGAATGTAAGGGAGAGCATAAGAAACATAATAAATCAATTTAAAGAATTTGAGAGGGATTTTGTGTACGATGACGCGGATTCAAAGGTGTCCGACACGAGCGATGTGAATCGTATTAAAAGCGACGTGATAGAAAGGAACAGGGAAGCCGTCGATCGCGTCGCAGAAAGCGAAGATCAACTATTGGTGAAAGATCCCAGGGAAAGTCTGAAGGAAATAATAGATCAATTCAAGTATATTAAGCACGAATTGACTTCGGAGGAGGATGACCAGTTCGATGACATCGCGGCTAAATATATGGAGCGACCAATTGCTGAAACGTTGCTGCAGTTCAACGAAGCCTTAAAGAGCTTGATGCTGCGAAGAAGAAAGACATTGTTGCCTGAGCAGGCAACCGACCTACGTGACAACAAAGATGATCGCACTTCAGAGAATCCATTGCAAACAAATCATGCGAAAAAAACCAGAATTTTTAGAACAAAGCCAAAAGGCAGACAAGAGAGTGTCGCAGTAAGCAGGCCGAAACATGATCTCAACGCGGTCTCTAACGCAAACAAAGACACCAGTGCACCGGTAAGTGCCGAAGAGGTTTTAATGAATTCTCAACAACATGACGACGATAAGATCTTAAGTAACGTCAGTAAAATGGACCTCGCGTCGAGGAGAGGAAGTTCACAGAAAAATACGAAAAATAATCGGAGCGAGTAAACGTTGTTTCTAATCTGGAACAATTGTACAGTCGTGACACATGTAAATACGTTTTTCTGTGATATCGAGAACGGTGTGTTTTTTCATATTTGCTCGCGCATTACCAACACGGAAAGCGTAAGATTTACTTCTCCTGCGTCTACGTGAGACATATTTCCGCGATCATCTCGAGTGCAATAATGAACACAAACATGCTTACATACACACGGACGAGTTACAGAGCAGTGTAACTCATACAGTTTGATATTGTCTTTCCAAATCAACTTTTGCATTTAGATTACCGCTTGAAGAACGTTTCAATCTCTATCCTGTCAGATTATACTAAATGTTTCATCATGCTTGCGACAAGCCAATTATCCAGTTGTAAAATGCTACTTTTTCTGCAAGAATTAGCATGCAATCTTAAGTGGACAATCGATTGATTTCCATATTGGTATCTGCAGAGCAACCGAGTGCCTTACAAAATCTCTTCCGCAGCTCAAGAAGATGGTGAATGTTAATACACACGTATGCACAAATGGGTGTGCGTGTGTAGCCGTGTGTGTATGCACAATTATACGATGTATTGATATTTTACACATAAAATGAAGTTGTTTAATATTAAAGTTGATAAGTTTATTCCCACAGAGTACATTTGCCAAAATCTCGACATATATTTCAGACACACGATTAAAGGTATGTGTGTGTATGTACTATTTTTTTACAAATTCTTTTATGCTGCGGATTGATTCAATCGTACTAAGAAAAAGCAAGCGTGATACTATATAATATTCTATCGCGCACGCCGCCCTTCAAATAGACCGGAAGCTTGTTGTCACACTAACAAAATAAACGATGTTGTAAACTATAATAGTTAGGAAGAATTTTGTAAAAGTTATTTCGAATCAGGCGTACCTGCATTCTCTCTTGCTTCAATTTAAATTTTCGAAGTTCTTTGTCACAAGTTAGAAGCGACTGGTTCGTGCTGAATAACCTTTGTAATGACGAAGTATTGCAAACATGTCGCGTCTGGAGTTAAAAATTTCAAAATTTTGTTTTTGAAACTAGATATTCGCAAGGTATGTATTAAATTTGCGTTGCGCCCAAATAATTTGTCGCTTCTTTATTACGAAATTCTTTAAACAAAATTCATGATTAAATATTTTGAAAAATAGGCTTGGAAAAATACGAGATTGTATGTTGTGACTATTCAATTTCTGAATAATTTATTATGTTACCTTATGTATATTCCTTATGAAAAATATGTTCAAAATTCCTGACATGATCGTGACAATAATTTAGCGTGCTCTTAGCTCAAGTCAATTTCGCATCGTCACCGAAAAATGATCTTATTATTTTGATAGTTGCTAAGCAAATAAACATCTCGAGTCAAATATTCAAATGAACGAAATGTAAAGGAAACGTAGCGCCGCCAAGAGAACTGACCAATCGGGGTGCAGTGAGCTGCTCGAACTAGCCAATAGAAAAACAACATTAAACAGTGAGTTGTGTGGAATATACTTCCCGTCAGAGAGAATTCTGCACGCACCCATCATCGACGCGAGGACTAATCGATTTCGATTATTATCGAGAGGACAATCAATCTTGCAATCCGAGAAAGAAGAATCGAATATTAAGGATAAATTCTATTTGAAACTCGCAACGAGTTTCCAGATGTCCAACACATTAATCAATTTAACCAATTGACCAAAATGATTGGACATTATAAATTCGGCCTAAGCTCGCGAATGTGGAACGCACCCGAAGTATCCGGTTCCAAACTTTTAACCCCGGTCTATAATAATATTTTAAGCCTTAAGAAATTGGCCAATCACAGTCGATTATTTTCTTCGCATTCGACTGTGATTGGTCAATTTCTTAAGGCTTAAAACACTTATTATAGACCGGGGCTTACTCGACGGATGGTGTACCAATTAACCAATCATAACAAAGGGCTCTTTGCACTCTTGTCATGACTGGTCAATTAAGTACTCTACCGGCTGAGATTGGATTTTGGAACGCACCCCCATAGGGACCCTATATGCACCCCGGGCGCACGCGCGTTTGCGACGCGACGTAACAGTCGTAAACAAGATTTTTTCTCGGCGCCGTTGTTCATTCGGTTCACACGCCTACGGGTTGCGACGAGCGTCTCGCAGGGGAGACCTTGCGATTCTCTCCCGCGTTTTCGCGTTAAACCGCGGAGAACATGAGAACGACGGCGCTGTTCGGCGCCTCGTGATACGCGATCTCAAGGCTGAGAGCTGTTATGTGCTGACGTCAACCAGATCGTTCTGGAAGAATCCTGCGAGACAATGGCGGGTACGTATTTGCGACGCTATACTCTGCGACCGTCGTTACTGCATGCGTCATGGCCCACGTATTACTTTCAGATTTGTACGCGAAGTACAACTGCACCTATTGTCAGGAGGACATCGCGGGCCTGCGTGTCAAATGCATCGAGTGCATCGAATTCGAACTCTGCCTGCAGGTAATTCGTTATTTGAACGCGGAATGGCCGTGCGATATCACGTGTCACCGTTCTCCGCCATCTTTTCGTCTCCCTTCGTCCCGCACCTCGTCTCTCTCTCTCTCTCTCTCTCATCTCCTCTCCCTCTCCGATCGTTCCTCCGCTCTTTCCTCATTCATTGTTCCTCCGTACTTCCTGGGAGAGGCTCGCGCTTCTCGAAAGATACGCGTAAGGTTTTCATGTCCCTACCATTTTTCTTGCTCCCCTTCTTTTCTTCCCACATCTCGTGCCACTCTTTCCCCTTCATCCTTCCATCTGCAAACCTGTGAATGAAGCCACTAATCGGTGCGACACACGTGGACGCATCGGCATACTGTGAATAGCGATACTAATGGATTCTTTCGAGGTTTGCAGCCCAACATTGTTTACATTTTGTTTGCAATTAATGATATGAAGTAGAGAATAGAAGATCAGAGGAAATCCGGATATCTGACTTATATTTATTTATTTTTCGATCAGTTCCGATCCGAAAACTCAAACCACACAATTCGGATCCAAGTTCAGACTGTATTGAGAGATTCAGATTCAAAATCGGATTCGAATTTGAATTAAAATTAAATAAAAAAATAAACATAAACCAAAAGAAACTGTTGAAATTAATTATAAAATTCAAAATTATTAATTATTTTAGAAATACATATAATCGTTTCAAGTTATGTCATTAAAGTTCCTGACTACTTGCTATAATTATCCTTGTGATGATCGTCAGAAATATCAAAATTGTCGTTAATGACGCAAGAATTCTTGGCATGTTTTCTTGCTTCTGACATCATTAAACAAGAACAATTATAACGAGTAGCTAAGAGCCTTAAATTGTATTTAAAAAATATTTTTGAAAGAAATCTAGATTGTCTCAAATATGTCTGTTTCACTGTTTAAAATGTGACACATTTATTCGCTATCTGAATAATCGAATATGTATAGTATCATATCTTAATGAATATTGAAGACATATGAAACTTTGAACTTATTTTTATAAATGTTATTAATGCTAATAACATGATTGTGTCAACTATGTACATTATTTACAGTGTTTTTCTTCTGGTGCTGAAATTGGTCAACACAAAAATAATCATGCCTATCAATTTATGGTATGTATGGTATGTGTACAAATTTTTATTTAATTTTATCTATGAAAAGAATTTTATTTTGGCAATGCACACTTTGCAAAAATATTGCAAAATACGTTAACATATACTTATGTAAATTTAGGACACTGGTACTATCAGTATATTTAACGGCCGTGGGAATTGGACTGCTAAGGAACAGCTTAGGCTTCTGGATGCTATTGAACAATTTGGATTTGGAAATTGGGAAGACATTAGTAAGCATATCGAAACACGTACACCAGAAGGTAATTTTAACAGATTTCTTTCTTTATGTGTCATGTATAAAATTGATGAAATAAAAGTAAATAAAATGTTGGCTTGAGAAAGGATTATGTTTTGAAAGTAATTCCGCGTTATTCTTTATTAATTAAAGAAAGTAACTAGTTACTTTTCAACACCTATAAACATGTATTTACTTTTACTGTTACACTAACGACTCACTTTGTAATTTCAGAGGCAAAAGAAGAATACATTGCTAGATATCTTAACGGTAATATTGGGAAGCACACTTGGCCACCAACGGAGAGCTATGTACCAAATCTCACAGATCAGACAAAATCTGATCATGGGCCTCTGTCACCAGATCTCACATCAAAATTACCACCGTTAGATATCACTCCGGATGAAGCCGCCCAATTGGGCTACATGCCGCAACGGGATGACTTTGAAAGGGTAATAAACATAGAAATATCTTGAAGATTTGACATTTTTCAGGATATATGATTTAGGAATAATTAATTATCAATCCTTTTTTTTCTTTCTCTTTTAGGATTACAACCACGAAGCTGAATCTCTTGTTTCTTCGTTATTTCTGAATCCCGCCGAGGATGATGATCTTGATATCGCGCTTAAACTAGCACAAGTTGACATGTACACTAATAATTTGCGAGAGAGAGCCAGACGAAAACGCGTCGTGAGGGATTATCAGCTTGTGTCGACATTCTTCGCGTCGTCCAGGAAAGACAAAGGGGTGAAGAAGAAACGAACAAAGGAAGAAAAGTACGTTTTATGTATCGATCTTACATCTTTCTTTACACATTTCTCTCTCGGCGCCCTGTGACAGATAAGAGGATAATTAAATTTCCCTTTGCATTTTTTAACGTACGTTTCGTTTACTTACAGGGAATTTAGGGACAGAATGCGTGTATTCGCACAGTTCTACACGGCACAAGAGCACGAACAGTTCCTAACGAATCTCGAGAGAGAAAGAGAATTGCGCTTACGACTCTCTGAACTGTACCGATATCGCGAGAACGGCATTACAAGGCACGAAGAGTGCGCTCATTATGAGCAAGTGATTGCTCAAACTCAGAGACAGAACGACACGATGGATCAGTGGGCGGAGAAAAAATCTGTAAGTGTAAATCTGTAATCATTTCTATTTATATGTAAAAACTCTCGTTGACTGCACGCAAAACAAGACCATTTTTATTTCGTAACACTTGTATATACGTAATATTTACATACAATACTTTGTATATATGTAACACTTGTATATGTACGCACATGTATGTAATTACGTATAGGTCGATCCATCTCAAGTGGTACAATAAAGCCCATTCTGCAATAGTCGTAAGAGTATACAGTAAGACGTAATAATTGATGACTAGTTGGATTCCTACGGTCTAAGAAGAATCGACTGTAGTTGGTCAATTTACTACTTACTGCTTACGTCTTGCTACATTCTCTTACGGCTATTGTAGAATGGGCTTTATGAATTTTCTGGTTGCTCGTCCAATAAAAAATCTACTTTTTTAGTTATTTTTCAGTTATTACCCCTGTATGTCAATAATTCAAAGCAGAGGCCATTCACTAATTATGCCACACTATGAGGTTGGGGGGAGGGGAGATAAAGGCTATGGAACATCACATTAGATGACATAACTTATAAATATGCATGCACGGATGTGGTTATATCCGTTATATCCATTTTGTTTGCATTCGTGACACATTTTGTTACATTTGGTGAATATTTTTAAGTTTCGATATAGTTAATAATTAAAATGTTAATTTTTCAATGTTTATTTTTCTAAAAACACAACTTTTATTAATCAGAATTATAAAATAAAGTAATTAATTTTATATTATATGCCTAAAAATTATATGTATTTTAGGAAAGATAATAGCATACAGTCTGATAATTATCTACAATATGGTTGTGATTTTTTTCTATGTGTCAGAGTGGCGGAGAGGTAATTCCTCGTGTTACATAATATTGGAGGAAGTAAATATTACGTAACAAAGTTGTAATGAAAGGAGTGGGGGGTAAAAATATCCAAATTTAGCGTGATGTAATTGTTGAAAGGCCCCTTTTAATATCATATAGACCTTGACTCTAGCCAAAAATTAAATTTTTTCTGTTTTACCAACCAGAAATATTTAGACCTAAAATAGGTGATTTTATTTAGAAAAAAAGGTAACTTTCAAAGTGTTAAAAAAAAAATATTATTCAAATTTCAGACTTCAGTTTGCTCGTTATAATAATGGTCGCCATTATAAAGTGAAATTGGGTCATTAATACATTAGACTAAAAATATAGCTTAAACTTGATCAAAATCAATGGTTTTTATTTACAAATTATCACTTCCTTGTTCTGAGGTATTTGTAATTGTAAACTCGAAAATTGCTGTCCATGTTTTCAGATGGCCGCCATTGTTAAAAGGAAGCGAATAAAAAGGACATATTGGTAGTTTTGAACTATTTACATATAGGAGTAATAACTGGCCAAAAATGAGATTTTTTAAAAATGGTCGAGCAACCTGTGTTGTACTACCTGAGATGGATTGACCCGTATACTTATATATACACAAATTCGTAAAAGCTAGAATGGTTCTCGGATATCAAAAGTTGGTTATATGTTTCATTATATTCATTTACTAAACGCATGCTGAAACGGAATGTATGTTTATAATCTATGATATCGCTGTGTATAGGCCTTACACATATAAAGAAACTCAGCAATACTGAACGGTTTATATAGCAATGTTATTGTACCTGTTGTCAGTTGATATGCGCTTTGTTTATATCTTTTTACATAACGTCGCAGACACTTGACCGTCGACTGCACTTGATTCTTTATTGTGTGTACATTTGCCCGTGTATAATCTCAGCTTTACTTACACTCTTACATCGCATAACAAAGTACTTGGCTATAATTCAACAGTACAACATTACAATGCAATTTTATTTTTATTGTCATGCTTCGTACTAACAAACTTATTTATGTGGTCAGTCACAAAAAAGTTATAACACTTTTTTCTCGACGAGTTTCGCAACACATCTCGTATCCAAAATAGTGCATTTCCTTACTAAAATAACAAGTTCTCATATTGGACACGGAATGCGTTCCAAAATTTACAAAATAAAGTCGATTGCTTTTTGTGACTGATTATCGTATTTATCATAGTAACAGCACTGTAATGTTATCGTTGTAACGAGTCTCTTTAAAGTTATAATTTACACAAGCATGCGAAATATAGTTAATATCGTGATGGTTTTTTCACACACATTATATGCATACATTATCACACGCAGTATGTGTTTTGACGCGATAAGAATAATGTTATGACGACGAAAATTAATCAGAAGAATCGTAACTGTTATCACACTCAGCCTTTGTACATTTCTTCTGTGTATATATATACAATAAGAATAAAAGTTCAGTGCCTTTTAACTATATTATATACACTAGCTTTTGCCTCTTTTTAACTAATTCAATTGTTTGTGGTGCGTGTTGCCAGGCATTTGTGAACAGATTGTATCAGTTTGCATTTCACTTAGGGCAGCAGTGGGCCGTCCACACCAATACATCGCCACACCTCAAAAAGAAGGTGAGATCACGTCTCGAGAATTACATGAATATTACATTTCTCGTTTCGTAGGGCCTATATATAAGTACGATACTAATCATATCGCTACATATGTCACAATATCACATATCGATCGGAAAATGTTTCAACACCTTCTTCGTTATTGTTGTATATTGCTGTATAAAGTTCCCGTTTGAGTTACACGAATCTCGTTGCGATAATGTTATCGAGGTATATTCGTGAACTTCTCACGTTGGGATCTTGAAGTCCCTTAGGTATTAAGTGGCGTGCAGGCAGAGGACTTCAGAGGGATTGACCTCGTATTTTTTCATGTTTTTTTTGCCCCTAAAGAGAAGAAGAAAAAAGCTACTCTTCCATCGACCGAAAGTACACTGTAAAGCAAGAATTGCCCAGCAACTCCGCGGCCAATCAAACCAGTCACAATCGGACGACGACTCCAGCCAATCAGTCGGTGGACACGGATAGCAATCCAAACACTTCCAACCAACACTCCACCACCAGCTCTGCGCAAGAAAAAGGTTACAACGGCGGCACTGCTTCTTCCGGGAAATCCTATCCGACTTCGACAAACCCCTCGCAAGAACGAGACATAGAATCGGAAGCCGCGTCTCATTTATTAACGAAGCAGGAAAAGTCTCTCTGTATACAACTTGATCTAAAACCGACTCAATATTTGACACAAAAGACGTTATTACTGCAGGTGAGTGACGAACTTCGATCGTGATCGTCGTTCTTGATTTCAAGCCAGAGTTGGGTAATAATAAGTTACAGTCAGTAAAAAGTTAAGTTGAAAAGTTCGTAACTTTTAACTTAAGTTAATTAATTTAAAATACATTAACTTTAACTTATTATTTTTTTTTTATATATATAAATGACAATAATTCATCAATATTAAAATCATTGCGAACTGCTTATAATATAAAGTAAGAAAAATAAAAAATAATACCAGCAGAATTATTTTTATGCCTTTGAGCGCTGGTATTCTTGTACGGAATCCTGTTAATTATGCAAAAAGTACATATATGTACATAGCTTTGCATAATTAATTCTTAACTTTAATAAGTTAATTTAATATTAACTTTTAATCTAGTTTTTGTTTAGGTAACATTTAACCAAATTAATTTTCTAGGCCATATTTTTTTTTATTTAATTAAGAGTAAAATCAACTTACCCAACTCTGTCTCATACCTTGCTAAATGTTGATGTTTCTTTCTGTGTTGCAGGAATATTTAAACGGTAACAGGAGATCAAGCATCATGCCGCAGTCGGAACCAGAGAGCAGGATTCTTCATTACCTAGTAACCAGCGGTTGGATTGCAGCCAACTGATCGAGCGCATGAAACTTCATCTTTACCATTTTCCCACTCTAAGTCATCTCTTCTAATCTTATAAGACAAATTCTAGACGTAACTAGAGTTGAAGTCTGATGTAATTAACTTGTAAGATAAATAGATGAAGGGAGGAGAACGAGCAAGCGTGCTTAGCATATCATTATGCATCGATGAATATTCCTTTTTACGCAATATCTTAAGTGACTGTTATGCATCGCGTGATTTATCGTGTGACGATCGTGCGATATTCGGTCTCTTCTCTGAGATTTGTCCGCAAGTGAGTATTGATCGTGACGTGTTTACTTACACGTTTATGATAAATCCGGTGATGCGTTTTGAAACCGATTCTAACGACAGCGATCGACCAGTCAAATGTTTGCCCAGTGTATAGTTAAAAAAAAACCGGTTTTTCTCTCGATTTTTCTGTCAATTTTTTTTATTTTTTTCACAGAAAAATAAGAAACCCGGGGCTTTTTCAAATCTTCCGCGGTTTTGTTTCGATTTCTGCCGCGGAAATTTGAAGAATAAAACCGGTTTTATTCCGGGATTTTAAAACTATTGTGTGTCTTTTTCTCCTCCGGCTTTAGGTTACAGCCTACAAGATTATAACATAAGGCACTGTGGATAGTTGTAGTTGTGGTTTGCTGGAAATATTGATTGATCGATGTTGTTAGAGGGTTGGTTGTTAGGATGTTATATTTTATTTATCATTTCCGAATGGTCGAATGCCGCTTAAGAGAATCTCTTAACACTGCCTACGTAGAGCCATTGAATATGATATTGCTCAATTAATTCTTCCACTACGTTATCTCCGTATACAGATTGCGTCCGTCGAGGACTGTCCTTTCTGTCTTTTAAATGTTGTCTGTTACAATATACCTGACAATAAGGAAACATTGAAAGTTTTAAACACTCCCTGTTTCAGAATTGTGCAGTTGATACAGAAACCAAAACGCGTTCGCGATTTTTTGGATTTTTGTAGTTACAATCGAGAGGTTAAAAGTACGGAAAACACGTCGATTATTTTATCATTCTAGGTAGATGCGCATTGCTATTAATTTATTGATTTATTCTCCGAGAATTGGCGCAGGTTAGACTGGCTCTCGACAAAAAAAAGCTTGCCGCATAAATCGATGAATCAACTGACAATCCGTGTAATCAAAGTATGCTTACTTTTACTGCATATACGTACACGGGAAAAACAGTTCTAGTAGCATGACTGAATTCCTCTTGCCTGGGAGGACCCGAACTGGAAATTCGGTTGTACGAACGGAAAGATTCCTGTAACAGAATTAGACGGAAAAATAATTTTTCGTCTTCGTCTTTCACGTGATTCCCATTCAGTTGGTGAAGAACGAAGATCTGTTTCCCATGTAATGACGTTACGGTATTTTATCTTCTAGTTTGAAAATTCGCGAGATAAGAATGGTTTTTTATCGACAGTTATTATATATTAATGGTGTATAAAGATGTGATATCTCGTAAAGAAATCTCACACACACATATAATTCTCCGGACTCTCGCGTACAAGAGTTTTACTAAACATTTTCGTATGAAAACTAAGCTTATTCACCGTCAAACTGCTGACACTCGAGCATTATTATTCATCAGTCATAACCATCGTAACCTCCCGAATTCTCGCGTGTATATTTAACATAATTCCTAGCTTGTTCCGGCGCAACATCATTTCTTTAAACCATGACCGAATGATTTTTCTGGATATTCTTACGAAATAACACAAGCCCTGATCCCACTTTTAACGTAGAAAGCGAGATAAAATATATCGAAAGTTGTGAATTTGCTGAATTAATTTGCTCGACTGAGAAATGAGGTAAATACCGCTGCCAGGCATCGGTAGTGTAAGAGATGTACGATATTAGGTGATTTATCCGTTGCCTATGTAGATTTTGTATATATCTGAGGAGTAAACTGTACCTTCTTAGCGATAATGGTTAGGTCCAAAAGCACGAAGAATCGCACCTTACGCGGCGTATCGAGTGTTGTTATCTTTGTCTGTAGAGACAGATGGGTACGAAAGTCATCACTTGGAAATTTAAAGGAAAAAAAGAAAAAGAGAATATCCTTCAATCGAATGGAGGGATACGGTTAAGTTTTACGAAAGTTATCTCCCTGAGAAACTACATGGGAATGTGGTTTTGTTTTCTTTCTTTTCCTCTTCGTAATATATGAAGAGGAGTTGGCAGCGATTTTGTAATTTCGCGAAACATAATCGTTAAATTCGTTCTTAGGTTACGTTTACTTGTTAAGTATAACACTAGGAGGTAAGAAGCGCGCGTAGCTACGTAATGATGTATTTTTAAATGATTTTATGTTAGTCTTTCCTCCGGAATCTTCACACGCTTATTGAAATTGTACGTAACGTTAAGCGGAAGTACGACAGAGTCTATCTAATAGATCCGACATGTAAATAGAAGAGCAGCCTATTTGTACATAGAGAGAGAGAGAGAGAGAGAGAGAGAGAGAGAGAGAGAGAGAGAGCAGCGTGAGCGAAGGTCGCGTGCGAACGGGTGACAAGAAATTCTATTCGGAATCTTTCGTCGCGAAAGTACGGCGTTTGTATAGTCGGGTGACACCGACGACGGCTCGCTCATATTTTGTATAGATAATAAACAAATACCTCTGTTTATTCGACTGTATATGACGACGTAGTTGATTGATTGCATACCGTTCACGGTTTCCTCCTGCGAGCGTCGAAGCGAGCGAGATCGTTCGTTATTACGTTATCTCGTGTTCCGCGTGTGTATAAAATGTGTGGATACCGCATTTAAGCTGTAAGGCTGCGACATCGAAGCACCGAAGTGTTTTTCGATCGAGAACAACATGATACAGCGGGCAGTTGAGAGAAGAAAGATCGCGACGCTTCGACCTTGAACTTTCGAACGCATGTACCATTAAACAGGGAAATTGATTTCTCCTGAAGATTGCAAATTCCGAGATGATTCTTCTATCGACGCGTCGTGAAACTCATCGGAAGGAGAACGTGTGTCGCGATCTCTCTTCTCCTCGGATCACTCGGAAATTTAAAAGAAAAAAAGAGAATATCCTTACGCGCCCTATTTTCCCAATAGAACAATGAAGCTTTACGATCTACGGATTACGATGTACTTTACGATATGGAAGGACGAAAGAGAGCCATCGAGAATGTGTGAAATAAACTGTGCGATATTTTCATTTAGAGATGCGTGCTGATTTTTGCTACGCCTCGCTGTACCTTCGCATCTTCCGTTGCATCCCGTGCGTGTCCTGGCGTGAAATTAATAATTATTTGTACAACGACAGCTGGCGGGACGTTGCGCGTTTCGTGCGAAACATATTTCCAGCGCGATGCAAAAAGCGCTTCCGATATCTTAACACTTAGACTGTCACCTAAACATAACGATATATACGGATATCGGTTTTAATATCTGATAATTTGAATAAATTTAATAATTTTATGAATTATTTATAGAGACATTGAATGTGAAAACATCAAAAACATCATTTATAGCAATAAATTTATAGCAATAAATGATGTTTTTGATGTTTTCACATTCAATGTCTCTATAAATAATTCATAAAATTATGAAATTTATTCAAATTATCAGATATTAAAACCGATATCCGTATATACCGTTATGTTTAGGTGACAGTCTAAGTGTTAAGATATATATAGTAAAAAAAAAAAAAAAATGAACATTATAGATTTATTATGCAATGATAAAATTTGCATATATTTTTCGTGATATCTTGAGGAACGATCCTCGTATAATTGTGGTTGTTATGTCAGTTTCTCAAGAGTACTTGTATTAGATAACATACGAGATATGGAATACGTACGGAAGGTTAGAAGATTCCATCATCCTTTTGTTAGACACGTGGTTTGTCTCGTATTTTGACTGTATATATAATTGCGTGCGTTGCGACTTTGAGTCACGTAGACTTTAAGCTCGTATCAGACTACCAACTACCAAATTGTGAAGACCGACCTGACTGCTAACTGCACGGAGAAAATATTGTGATAGAAATTAGCGTGAAATTTTGTAATGCTGAACCATATCGGAATTATGACTGAAATTATTATGTGTGTTGTAATCCTTAGTGACGTGTACAATGAAATACATCATTAAAGATTATAAGATACATAATAATTTTATTTATAACTCCGTGTGTTAATCGACTAATCACAATGAGGCGCTGACTAACTGGATCGACTAATTCACGTTTAGATTCTAAACAATTTAGAGTCAAAACGCGAATCGGGAGTCGGGTTGGCCTTCACAGTGAATAGTTTGGTATGGACTTACAGTCCACAGGACCTAAAGTCGCAATGTATACAATTGATACAGTCTTTCGAAATTAGTTGGATAATCTAAGTGTTGAGGGAGATTCCTGTCTAAACGACGAATTTTCAGGCAAACTTGGACATTTTTTTCTTTAAGCTATTGGACTTATGAATATGAGATTTGTCACACGTATTTAACTATATTTCAACGCATCCGCAACCGATCGATCCACCTTTCTCTCGATGATTGCTGATCGGCCGACCAACTTAATTTTTGGACGATCCCAGGGAGAATGATTATTTTTACTCGAAGATGTTACTATATTAACTCTCGTATGTCGCAAGAATTATAAAAATCCAAGTCAAGATATATTATTGCCTTGCTGTTTATGAGACGTATCGAAGCCTGGCAAGGTGCAACTCGCGCGATTGGCTGTGTGTTAACAGACGTTAGCTGAGAATCAGCGAAATAGCCACAATGACGACTAGTTTAGTTTGTCATACAGTCGTACGGCTTGAGGAACGAGTCAAGTTCATTAAAATCATGCGACGCATTCCGACGTCTCGTCAGATTTTTTTTACCCGACGTGCTTCATTTACGTTTTTTGCTCGGTATCGTGCTTCTAATTCCTTTAATCACGTAATAACGCACTTAATCACACTTGTGTTCATGGTTCATGGAGCGAGTAGACGGATGGAGGAGGAAGGGGGGTCCCCTTACATCCGAGCGAAAAGATTTTTTTAATTTTTTTCATGAATGACGTGCATCCATCCAGGTATTCGGTCATGAATTATTCAATTCTCCGTTTCACGTAATTTTGAGTTTATAATTCAGTGAACGCGCCTCTGGTGACTTCGATCTTGATATATGGTTCGGTGTTACGTGCGTAAATGTCATCGAAAGTGTATATTCTCCGATATAAATATATATACGATTATTATTTTCGGATTATTCAAATCACACGTGCATTTGAGAGCGCGGCGAAAGAAAATAGCAGTGAGTTCGGGAGCTCGAAATGTATTCGTCAGTGCGAGGATGCTGGTCGAACCCTCGCAACAACCTCCATTTTTTCGGCGGGAATATACGGACTCCAATAAAGCGAGTTTATTCCGAAAACTGTTTTCATTAATCTGTAAATAAAATCTAGAACCAAATCAAATTAAATAAGATGAATGAAAGTAACTAAATAAAATCTAAGAAGTAAAAAAAAACGAAAGTAAATAAAGTAAATAAATCTGTAAATAAACACTGTAAATGAAACACTTGAATTGGCTATCGAATCTGCGCCACGTCCTTCATGGATCCGTTTCCCACGTTTCATCGAGCATTTCAGGTCTCTTCTTCAAGGTGAGAAAAGACCTGAAACTGGTACTCTGAACCCGATAACCTGGAACCTAGTTTCGGGTTATTTAATTTATAAATAATGCCAATCGAGGAATAAAAATCACACACTTTCCTGATTTACCTCTTCTCTAATGACTAAGACTCTGCTTCTGTGTCTGTGTGCACGTGCATACAATGTTACAAAGTTTTATTCGATAAAATCTTTCCGAGAAGAAGACGAGAGAGCGCGATTTAAACGAATACTCCAACCCCGTTGACACCGTTGCTTTTTATCTTCCTGAGCACTTTGCATACAAATGCAGAGACCAGGTAATAAATCTAATCCCCTTCCCGATGAAAGAAGGAACAAGAGAAAAGCGTGTACTTTGCGACAAGCGATTCGTAGAAGACGGTTTTAACATTATGTAGATTAGAACAAAACGTCTTGCGAGCGAGTGCGTCACCGAGATGACGGCACCTTGTCATCGAAAATTTATCGATTCTCGATCTTTGCGCACCGGTCATAGGGAGAGAAAAATAATTGCGATGCGTCATTGGAGCCGTTCTCGCCGATGCCGCGGCGTTTTCCGGAGAGTGCGAAGGTTCAAGGTGCCGAACAACGAAGTGGACATCGCAAGATGAATTCGTTCCCACTTCGATACGGAGCGACGATCGAGGTGCTACAGCATCGATTCACGCGTATATAAAGACAGGTGTCGCGGCTTACGTCCGTACAATTGCTTCTGCCTGTGAATAATACGCACTTAGAGGTGAGGTTTCATCGCGGCGCAACGTCTTCGTGATCGAGAGACGTCTGTCTTAGACGAACGACGTCGATTTCTACATTTACGTTGTGGCATTGTGTGTATTGCGAGGCGCGATCTCGCTTTTCGCCTCGAGATCAGAGACATTCGGTTGTCGATTTTCGTGAAATTTGCGATTTGCTGTTAAAGAGTGCTTATCGATATTCGCGATATTGCGATTCAAAGTGTTTTTCTTTTTTTCTTTTCTTCCTTCCAGTTTATTTCTTCAAAATTCTCATTAAATAGACACTGCAATGTGCGAAATAATAACGTATCTTGGTGATGGATGCTCATTTCTGTGTTCACGGGTTGTTATAATTCACGTTTTGTAGCAGGACTGTGCGCACTTGAAAAATATGTTTACGAACATCGCGGTACTCGTTGCGACGCTTCGCAATTTTTCCGATTGTGCGTTTTAATTCCTTGCGCATTTTGCAGCCATGAAGTTCGCATTGGTGTGTCTGCTCACTGTCGTGGCTGTTGCGTACGTGTACGCACGACCGGAGGAGTACACGCATAGGTTTGACAGTATAAACATAGATGAAATTCTACAAAACGACCGATTACTGAAGCGATACGCCGACTGCCTGCTGGACAGAGCCAACGGCAAATGTCCCGCTGAAGCCGTTGAACTGAAAAGTGAGTGAAAGCGAAAGAAATATATAATTTTATTAATATATTCACAGTTTATTAATATTAACGTTTTAGTGTTTATTCAGTATATAATTTAATTTATTTTTCGTTTAGTTATACATTTTAGTTTAGATCCATGTATTTTAATTTAATCGAAAAGAAAGGGAAATATAAAAGGCAAACAAGAGCTTCGGGTAAAGATTATTCTCCGATTATTTAGAGACTTAAGACGTTTGAATTTATTATTTCTATTTAAGCAATTTTTATCTTCTTTGTTTTCGCGTCTCAATACTTGATTATGTAAGCTTAAACACACGTTGTATACATCAACTGTCTATCCGTTTGAAATAATTGTGTTTGCTTTGTGGGCTTGGTTTTGGTTTTTATAATTTCACTTTTATTTATTTATTCTCTCGATTTTTTACTTTTAAATGTAATAGATATTTTTTACCGATTGCTCAATTTCCATTTTGCAGAGGTCTTAGGCGAAGCGTTGGAGACCGAATGCGCGAAGTGCAGCGATCACCAAAAGGAGATGGTGAAGAAGGTGATAAAGTTTATAGTCATTAATAAGCCGGACATCTGGAGCGATCTGAAGGCAAAATACGATCCGGAAGGGAAGTACACGAAGAAATACGAGGATATGGCTAAGCAAGACGGCATCCAACTATAATAGGCGTTGAAGAAAAACAGAAATGATGTCGCGTCATTATTATTAACGTAGCACTTGTTTTATTGCCTTCCCGTAAACGACAAAATTAATATGTATAACGTGCGTATGCAAATAAAATATTGCCTGTAGCATATACGTCATAACACACACATGTATTCCACACGCGTTTATTGCCGATCGTATCCGCGATTGGTCGTCCCGCGTCCAGCCACCGAGATGTTTTTTTTCGTCGATCAACGTTTATCTCGATTATACGACGGAGGTAGTGTAACACGTAGCTATGGTTCCAAGAAACAAGAACAGCTGTTCGTCGAATGGAAGATTTCGATGCTTGCGGCGTCGCGCGTGGCTAAAAGCTTCCGCGATGAACAGCCGTCACAAGTCGTAATGGCACATCGTCACTTCGGTCGATCTATGATGACTCCTGAAATTTATTTATGATCGTTTCCTTACGACCTTCCGACGACTTATATTTCTTGCTTCTTTTGTAACGCTCGGAAAAAATGCCGTCGGTGTAACTGAATTTTCCGTTGCCAGCCCGGAAGCATCGCATGTGCAATCGAAATGGAATCGAAATAAGAAAGTCGATCCCACGTCGATTCCACCGACGTTCCCATGGAGTGGGGACCGGATAAAAACTCGATTAAAGAAACAGAAAGATTCCTGTGGGAAATTTCTGCTCGGTTGATCGTCCTCAGTTCGGTCTCAACCGAGTCCCGATGCAGCTGAATGTTCTCAGTCGCGGTAAGATATCATTTCTTGTCACCGAGTTTTTCATCTCTTATTATCGAGTTTTCATCTAGCTCCTATTCCAGTTGCAAGGTGACCGAGTTTTTTTTCCTTACGTATTTACATGTTAACTACCCGGGCAATTGAGGGAAGTCGTCAGTGTTCGGCGCCGCAATACTGCCGCGTCTGATTTACCTGTGAAACGTTATCCTCATTGCATACAACGAATAAATTATACAGCTAATAAAGAGTCTAGGAGCCGGACGAGCTAGCGAATATACGTGTGTCGTAAATTATTGCATCTGTTCGCCATATCTTCGACGAATTCCAACTTGAGTCGAACATTGAAATACGACGACAATAAAATACGATGATGAAATCAACGTAACGGTCCACGCTTTAACGGGCTAAAAGTTCGACAGCTTCCGAGTCGAACACCTCTCGTCTCGGTCAGAAAAGAGCGGCGTATTCCTCCGCCTCGTCGTCCGTCTCGCCGTCCAAATCCGCATAGCAGGCGTAGCAGATCTCGCCGACGTCGCGCCAACACTCGTGGCAATGGACGAAAGGACAGCCGGGTGTCGTGCACCTGCGGAACTCGGGACCTCTCCTCGGCTCCGTTTCGCCGCAGACGAGACACCTGTGACGCGCCCAGGCGAAGAGTACCAACCAGCCGCAGAGCTTCGGCCAGCGCTGTCTCAGAACGACCCACGGATCCAAGTGGTACTCCAACCGGCGCGTCCTCACCATAGCTCTGACCTTGGCACGCATGAACTTGGCGTGGCCGAGTCTGCGTCTCAGGCTCTCGTTGTAGAGGTAAAGCACCCGTCTCTTCTCGCGCCTCCTGTAGAAGAACGAGCAGACGACGCGCCGCAGACGCTGGGTGTACGCAGCGGTGAACAGCAGCGCGAACACGCCCAGGTAACTGGAGTAGATCTTGAAGAGCACGCGACGCGGCAGCTTGCTCGGCCGCGGCAGGCAGGCGCTGTTGGACACCACCGTCTTCACGCGCCTCTTCACGTTGAACCCTCGGACCACGCTGCGTATCAGAGCCGCGATCATGCCGGTGCCGCGAACCTCCAAGCTCACGTCGTGATGGCCTGTCTGAAGGAGTCGAGTCTACGGTCCCAGTTTTCGCGAGGAAACGTATGGAGGTGTCCCTCGTCGATTTTGCGACTCCGGATCTTGGACATATTGTAGAGCTGCTGAGAATATAAGAGAGACGCGTATTCATATCGTGTCTTATATTTCCGTCTATTTTACCCCAGGTTTGGGTAAGTCAGTTTTTATTTTTAACTGAGTTAAGAGCCTACGGCTGGTAAAATTAATTTATTAATGTTAAGAGTTAATTATGCAAAGCCATGCACATGTTTATGTATGTATGCTTTTTTGCATAATTGATTAAATGTAACTAATAATAAATGAAATACTTTTTCACATACCTCACGATTTCAAAAGTGTTCCTTTGAGAGGTCGTTTCAACCCCTGAACGTGAAAAGCACGTAAAAAAATAGATATATCTTCTTTTCAGCTGCTCCGGAACATATCCAAGGATCCTATCTCAGGATCAAGAAGGGACGTTTCCATATGTTTCCTCGGTTAACCCGGTGAAACGTGACACGGTAAGTTTCCGGAAAGACATAGTAGAATACCTGTGGAAAATCCTTCAGAACATAGAATCACCTCATATTTACTATTTTTGCAGTGTCGAGAATAACGAAGATAGTTGCCTGCATATACTCCATGTAAGCGTGTTTTCTGACCAAGTTGAGCGCCTCGTAAAAAAGCCTGTCTATCAGCAGAAACGTAGAAACACTGATCACCTCGAGGATTAGTTTCACCATTTGCCCGATCAAGTTCACCCGTTCGACCTTGCTCGGCCGCAGGCTATACGGATCCACGAACTTCAACCTCTCGATCTTCTTCAGAGGCAGCAGAGTCAAGCTGCCCCGAGCCTTTCTCCTAGCGTCGATCTTGCGAAAGTACGACGTCACGTATATATTATCGTGCTCAATCTCAGTTAAATATTTGTCGTGGTATGATTGAGCGTTCAGGATGACCCTCAGGAACACGAAGGACAGACACCTGCACAGGTACGTGAAACATATTTTATATTTGGAGTTTTCTATTATCTTGCGAGAACCAAACGAAAACTCGATTGTAGAAATAGAGAGATTTCCTGTAGGAGACTTCCATTCAGTCAATTGCCTTCAGTTGTGTCAACCGGATTTTAATGCAGCTGAATGTTCACACGAATGTTCTCAGTCGCGATAACAGAAATATTATTTACTGTCACCGAGTTTTCATCCGGTCCCTATTCAATCGAAGTATCTGACAATGAGATTTTTTCCGTGTATGTTAATATTATTGCTCTTCGCAAAGTACATCAATGCACCTGTGAAGGCAGTAGACTCATAAAAAAAAAAAAACTTCACACCAAAGTTTTTCTTTAATAAATAACAAGTCTAATAAATGTAATAAGTAAATAATACGTATAAATCTGTAAATAAATAATTCTAATCTCTATTATAGCTCAAGTCTTCACCTCAACACGCTGACTGTTGCGTTGATCGCTATTGATATAAAAACCCACAAACTCATAGCTGAATTGCTGAAGGTGAACAAATGTAACTCGAGATGTGTACACCATTTTATCGACTCTTTATTCTAACCAATCTTATAGACGCAATTAATTATACTTATATAACTTAACGAGAATCTTATTAAATAATTTAATGGCGGCATCACAGTATCGGTCATCGCGTTGAAATGTCATCGCGTTGAATGTTCACGCGTTGAAAAGTCGCGTTGAAGAAATCGATGGTTGTACCTTTTGATAATCGTCATCACTGATTCGAGGACCTTCTTGCGCGCGTTGAAGTCGTGCATCACGGCCTGCGCGGCATCCGTGGCGTCGTAAAGGTCGAGTTTCACCGAAGGCTTCTGGATTTTGTACTGCAACTTCGCCTCCCTGAGACTCGTGCCGAACGTATCTCTGGCTCCTTCACGAAGCAGACAATATCTTGGGAAATACTGCGAATTTGATGCAGCGCGATCGTCTCCTAAATTTCCAACTACGCGATCTCAAATAACATTTGTTCACTTTTTAGAGCGACGTAGCCCTCGCCGATGCCGGAATCCACCTTCCCCTTGGGGTCGCAAATTTTGGAGCCGCCCAAGGCCTGCACCAGATTGCACACGAAGGTGAGTTTCATCGGCCAGCATAGCAGCCAGGCCGCGAAGACTGATACTTTTTCGTAACACTTGTCGTAAGTGTCGGCGAACATGTCTCTGAAAAACGTCGCCACGCGTCATTTTTTGTTTAGAGTCTCTCTTTGAAATTTTCTCTCTCTTTGTCTATTTGAAACTTCTCTCCCTCCCTCTCTCTTTTTCTGTTAATATCTCTAAAATATTCTTTTTCCCCTATTAATATTCTTTTGAGATACTCTTTATTACTCATCGGGTAAAATCATTATTATTCAAAATAATTATTACGTAATAGCAATTATTATTATTATGATATCTAGGGTAATTCTGATTCGATATCTTGCCTGCAGCGTTCCGCGCCGCGACTAAGCTGCTCTTCGCAGCGCGCCTCGGTCTTCCTCTTGTACTTCGCCTCGTAAACATCCGCCTCAGACTTCGCCTTCGCGATCTCTTTTTCATGTTTCTCCTCGATCTCGTCGCTTCTCCTAGTATCGTCCTGAAGCTCGTCCAAATAATCGTTCTCCTCTTTCAATCGCCTCATTTCCTCCTCGCCCTCGATTTCCTCGACTATCGGGCTCATCACATCCTTCACCGACGATAAAATATCCTTTAACTCGCTTGCGTCCGCTTTCATGGCCAACACCGCCTGTATCGTACGGGAATTTCGATGAAGCTCGACATCGTCGTGATTGCGCGCATCACCTTGACTCATTCGTCAAGCGGATAACATTCCTCTCCACGCTGATGACGTGTCATTCGAATGGACACGTGGATCGTAGTCTGCCCCGTGGAATTCTAAATTTCTCATTGTATATATTTATGAGCAGGGCAGATACTTTCCTCCGAAGGCTTCGACACTCGAATTTCGAGTTCTTCAAAGACTTGAAAGCCTCGGTGTTCAATATTTGAAATGTGAAAATATCGAAGCTTCGAAACGCGAAGATTGTGACCTTTGAAGATATTTCACCTTCGAGGCTTTGGCTTACCAAAAATTCGAAGTTTCCTTCGAAGCTTTGAATCTTCCTGAAGCTTCGAAATTATCGAAAAATATCCAGGTGGAACAAAAAATGACAATGACGTCAAAATGATGTCAAAATAACATCAAAATGGTGAGAAAGCTAATTTCTCGGTCATTTTCTCGTCATCATTTTGGCGTCATTTTGACGTCATCGTCACTTTCTATTCTTCCAATAGGGTAATAGCCCTATTCACCATTGTAAAAATTAGTGTTGGTTTTAGAGCTAATAAGAAAAGATACCTGCTGGAAAGGCCCGAACATGAGATCATAGCGCGTCTTGCTGAGATTGTACGTGAGCTGCACCGTACAAGCGAAAGTCCTCACCACTTCTTTACCGTTGTACGTTAAATTAAATATCGGGCCCGCAATTATGTATCCCAAGACGAGCGCTCTTAAGACGTTGCGCCCAGATCGGCCGAGGAAAGTCGGGATCGTCAAGAGGCAGATACACCTTATCTATTCGGAACAACGAAACGTCAATTTGGCCACTTGAAACGCAGAGAAACGCAGTATACCTTTCACGAGAACAGAGTTATACAAAGAACGAGGCGCAAAACAATTGGGAGAGCGTTTCTCTTGTAGAAAGCAATGTCCGTTGCTGTCACCCTAAACTTCACGTCAAGTAAAAGTACAATAAATCGAGGGAGAAAGTGTCTTTCCAGAAGAGAAGATTTAAGAAGTCCATCGCTTTTTCATACAGCGACAGACTGAATCTCGATGTCGAGGTGCTCGATGTGAAACGAGCGAGATCACCTGTATCGACGACGCGCATCCTATCGATAACATCGCAACGAGAATGGCTCCCAGAATGGCACTGGTGTACATATCAAATTGTAGATCGACGATTATGCCCTCGTATAGAACGACAGCTGCGCTGAATCCGAAGAGAAATCCGACGAAGGCCCTCGCTTTCCGATGAGTGCCGATTGGATCGTAGCAGATGTGGAAGAGGGTTGGACACTTTTTCAGATAATATTTCAGAAAATCCCTCCGCGCTCCTTCGATCAGACGACCGCAGCGATTAATCCGCTCCAGGCCAGGCATAGCGCTTCCTTCCTCTCTTCTTCTTCTTCTTCCGCTGCTTTTTTCTCTTTCTTTCCCCCCTTCTTGTTTTATTTATTTTTCGCGAAATCCACGGCTCTTCGTTGAATAAGCTACTTTGTAGCGGATTATGAAACGCGAGACTCCCCTGCGGGAAACTCTCTCTCGGGGTTAGTCTCTGAAGTGAGACGAATCTGGGTGAGAGTGTCGATTCATAGCGTATGTACATATATACGATTACGTATTCCATTTCTCGAAAGTAGGACGTAATGATAATTACGATGAGATTGCGACGGTGATTACACCAAAGAATTTCCGCGAATCGATCCTCGCGGCATCATAGCTGACCGATACCGTGTTACAATTACTGGCAATTTAGACGAGGACGAGGATGCTTCGGGGGATTTACATTTACGCATTGAGGAAGTTTTTCGAGAACGGATGGATAACGAGAAGCTGACACGGCCGTCCTTTATGCGAGTCATCCGAGAGCCGAAGGTCGCGTCACGTAACGCATCGCGTACGGAATACCGAGAAAGGAATTGGAGCACGAGGAGAACTCCTCGCACGTGTGACGCAGGAATTCTTCGCCCGCCGTGCGAGTTTTTCCTATTTGCACGTTTCATCTGCACTCGACATAAATAATTCGATAAAAATAGAATTGGAAATTTAATTGCCAACTCGTTGTAAATAGTGAATATATTTGGGATTTTTTTTTTTCAAAATGAAGCTTAAATACTTTTTGTTTTTATTTAGTAATACTTATAATAATAATAGCTTTATATTAAAACTTGTACCTGGCTTTAACCCCAGATGAACGTTACAAAGTTCCTGAAAGTTACAAAACAGTAACATGATATGAACAATTAAGCACATAGAAATTAAGAATACAGCTTAAAAATTAGATTTAATGTATGCAGTGGAAGCCTTTTGGAAGAAATATAAGAAGGATAAAAAGAGAATGTTGGCTGGTAATGAGTTATGATAGTGATTAACAGTACGAAAATCAACTGGAGACAAAGAAATGATCAACGATAGTTTAATCAACTGGAGACGAAAAACCAATAAGAGCTAACGCAAAATATAAGTTGTGAAACTCAGTTAATCTATAAATGTAATAAAACATAGGGTGTCTCAAATAGACTCCTCTAAGAATGATCAAAACTTGAGATCCATCTGATAATTCACTTCTTATTTCATTTATACACAGGAAAAAGTGCGCGATTACTTCTGGAACAGAACGACAATCGCAATTTGATATTACTTTGCGCACTTAATTTCTACCAACGCAGCAAATTTCTAAAGGATCTTAAAGGCGTCTAAAGACGTCCTAACTTGTTTTAGACATTTTTATAAGTTTATGCTGTCTAGATATATACTTGAAGGAACGGAAAAATTCGCATTGCTCGACACAGGAAGCGTTCTTCTCATTGTCGTGTGCGCGATATTTTCCTCGATAAATTATGGCGATCGTTGGTCGCACGAGGACGATTTCGTGCGACTAACGAACCGTATCATGCTCCTTATAAGACATCCGAACTAACGAGCTCCACGAGCAGTGAATCGGTAGTAACGCATCGATCTCGTTCAGGACGATGAAGTACCTAGCTGTTGCACTTCTCACTGTATGCGCCCTCTCCTCTCCCGTTCTCGCCGACGAGGGCCAGTACACCACGAAATTCGACAATGTGGACGTCGACGCGATCATAAACAGCGAGAGGTTGCTGAACGGATACGTGGGCTGCCTGCTCGATCGGAATCCATGCACTCCGGATGCGGCGGAATTCAAAAGTGAGTTTATCTTATTTCCCGATTTTGAATATATTATGCTGTCTGGGTATCTACATTAAAAATTTACGATTATATTCATTGTTGTTCCTTCTGAGAATTTATGTTGAATAAATATATAAATTTACAATAAAACAGTGTTTTTTAAGCGAAATTTCTTTAGTCTATTTAATTTAATTAAATCTTGGTTCTTAGAATTATATATTTACTTCATCTAATCACATTATTTCATAATTGTTGCCAAACATTCGGCCCACAATATTTCACAAAATTATTTAGTAGCAGCTACCAAAATTGTTATAAGTTACCAAATCCTCCTTTCGTATACGTTATGTTAGACACCTAGCATATAAATAGCATTTTTCCCAAATTTATAGATACTATTACCGTAAGAAAATTCAATTCCAATTAAATGCAACTAAATCTTGATTAAAAACATCATCTAATTATCTTATTAACTTATACAAACTTAATATAAACTTATTAATTAAATACATAATTTCAAACATAACAAATTCAACATAATTATCAAAACATTTTGTACACGTATTGCCCAAGAATTGCTATATAATTTTTTACACCGTTGAAAATCAATGTTACCAAAATGATATTATAATTACATACAACAGTTTTAAAATATTAGATCAACAATCTGTTGATTTAATGTTGGCTTGTGTAAGACAGCCGATGAAAGATAGTCTCGTTTCTTAGCGGTCAAATTGAAACAGCCGACTAACAATATATTCATGATAGAGAATCTACCGGATGCGTTGGAGCACGACTGCGCGGGATGCAGCGAGGCGCAAAAGAACGCGGCCGACAAGATCTCTCACCATTTGATCGACAACAAGCAGGATGAGTGGAGACTATTGGAGGAGAAGTACGATCCTACCGGGGCGTACCGGCGACGTTACCTGGAGAACAAATCCAAGGATGGAAGTGGTTTCGACTAGGTCGTCTTCGCCACCGGTCGTCGAGATGTCGATATCGATGCTGACCTTGGCTATTCTTTCCGGACCCCCGATTGCTTTGCCTCGTGATCTTCGTTGTACGGCAACTTTACGTAACGGTTGCGCAACGAAAAGACATTCTTGTACACATTGAGAAAGGATCGGGCTGGGTGAGCGCGCCCGGGCCTTTCCAGCGCGACATTTCCGCGTCGATTCGCACGATTTTGCCCGTTGTCTGGAATTTCATCTAATTCAACGGATTCGAGGAGCTGTGTGCGTCCGCCACATGTAGACGAGAACGTATTCGCTGGTTTATAAAAATTGCCCCATCGAAGCACATCGTGGAGAATCGCGATAGAGAGTATTGCCAGATGCGCATGTCGCTAAACAATTCGTCGTAATCGATCGCAATTTTGCACGTATAGGCGAACGAGGCAATTTAGATGCGATTATCCTTGCATAACGGCGAAGAAAGAATTGCGTCTAATCTCTTTTGTTATGTTTCCTCGCGCTGCTGTAATAATTATTAGTCTTCCGCTTTTTACCTCTCGTAAGATGCCAATGATGATTACGCGCGCATAATTATTTACACTTTTCAATCGGGTATGTTAAACACATGAACGCACCTACGCATATGTATCCGACGTTATCGATATTTATATTCAACGATTGTTTAGTTAAACGGATCCCTCTGAGCGCGTTTCGTTCATTATTGTCAGTAATCTCTTCTTTATCGATAGTTGCACTCGAGTATCCGCATTCGTCGGTAGGTCTCGCTTCGCGATTGTATTTCAGTTGCACGTCACGATACGAAGCTTCGCTTGTGCCGGTGTCGAAGTTGATGATGAACTCGAAATCGAAATCGAAATTAAAAAGAAAGCTGAAATTAAAACAGAATCTAATCGCTTTCCTCGGCCTGTTTCATTTATTCCCCCCTCAACTTCTTTTTTTCATGCTTCGATTATAATACAATTGTTATAACATCGTAACATTATGCACTGTAATGTCGCGTGTAATATCACGTAAGTCGGATGCAGGCGATAAAATTATCGTTCGCTATAGTTTATAATTAAATATGACAGATTTAGGCGGAAGAGACAGCGACGCTGAGCGCGGTGACAGCCCAACGAAGGGATTATCTCGCGCTATCAGCGGAAACGCAAAAGCGACGAAAGGAAAGGCCGATCGGGGAGATCTCTCGGGCGATGTTTTTTTCTGTAGCTTCGAATTACCAAAAATATCTCTCATGACCCGGATATTCGGCAATTGACGCGGGTGGTCATCAGGACAACCCTCGGCCTGTTTCTCGGAAGCTCCGAGGGTCCGAAATAAAAAACCGAACGCGTAATAAATCCGTGGCTACCGAGAGTCGCTACCGAGAGCACCGCGTAGGAACCGTATTGTCCGAGAAAGAAAAGAAGAGGGAAAGACACCGGGAGCTCGTAGCGACAACCGTTGCATCGTCGTTCCGCTCGCGCGATCCACCGAAGAACGAAAAGAGCCGGAAACGGAGAATCCGAGCCGATCGTCCCGGTGAAGATGCGCGAGACACGGGACGGACGGACAAGTGTCAACGCGCGATCGATCGATCATCCTTCCATAATAGTAACGTTCCGGCGCTCGATCGCGGATCGTGGCGCGCGACTCCGACGATTACCGCAAATTATACACCGATCTCCGTAAGCGTGACGTCATCCGCGAAAGCTCGAAAAACGATTTGGATCGGGAGCGAGCCTCGTGCGGTCTCGTGATTCGATCCTCCATGAGAGCAGCACGTGTTTGTACGTACGTAGGTACCAACACACATGGTTGCGGAAAAGATAGAGAAAGAGAGAGAGAGAAAAAGGGAGAGAGAGAGAGAAGGGGAGGGAAGGAGAAGGGGGAAGGAGAGAGAGAGGAAGAGAGAGAGAGAGAGAGGAGTGCTTGCACACCTTCTCGCACGGTAACAGGCAGGCGGCTATCGTGGTTATTAAGGAAACAGACGAAGGAACGAAACGAACGAAGGAACAAGCGCGTTGGGTGGTCTCGCCCCGCTGTTTATGGGGCACTGCATCTGCTGGCCCCGTATAACCCTCCGCGCGAGCGCGCGCGACCTGTGTGGTCCCACCTTACGTCCGACTTTACATTCGATTCACTACTTGCTAATGGTAGCCGCATTAGCATTAGGTGCCTGCCGCCTGTCTCTCTCTCTCTCTCTCTTTCTCTCTCTCAGCTGTTGTGCAATTTTTCGTCGCCGAGCAGCCGGCGGCTGTTGCCCGCGTCGCGCGAGATCAAGATCGAAATCGAAATCAAGATCGGGATCGAGGTCGGACGACGACGACGACGGCGGCTTATTCGAGCGTGCGTGGCCGTGTGCGTGTCGCATTCGGCAAATTCGTGAGCGACGAGCCTAGATTAAGTTGACGCGGGAGGTCCGTCGTGCTTGTCAAGCGAGGTTGAAAGCGAAATTATACGGTTTCCAAGTGGAAATGCTCGCTCCGCGTGTAGCATACATACACATACGTATATACACGCGCGCACGCATGTATACGTGTATACATCTGAAAGCCGGCCTCGGTTATACGAGATAATTGCCGCCGACGATAACGATACCACGCACTCGCTACGGAATCGTATAAACGGGAATCTCTCCCGATATCTTCATTCATTCGAAGAATGCAAACGAGTTTTAAGCGTGGCCGTACGCTCGCTAACGGAGCGGCTTAAAACCATACCCGTGTGTATGTGTGCAGTGGATGGGCGCCGCGGCGTGCGAACGAGGCCCGATATGACCGTGTTACCGATTGGTCACGGGTGTGGGTGCGCCATATGTGCGACCGTTTCAAACGAGCTACCTGTCTTTAAGTAGCCTTAATGCAGGATCTCTTTCTCTCTTTCTCCCTCTTCCCTCCTCCTTCCCCCCTCTCTCTCCTTCCTCGCTCTCCTCTCACCTTACCGAGAATCTGAATGGATTTCGGGAATCGGATAAATTTCTTATTTTTCTCCGACGAGTGCGGCCGAAACACGCGCGAAACGTATATCGATTAATCGAGCGATTCGACGACCGCTCGTGCCCGCCCCGAATGCATCATCTTCTTCCCGCTTGCACTTCGCGCGCGCCATCGCGAAACGGTCGATGATTCGGAAGGTCGATCTCGGTATCGTATCGTTGAATCCGACCGGGCTGCCGCCGCCCGCGGGGTGAAAAATACTTGCGCGGCCAAGCATGCCGCGCACTCGATCGGTCTCGATGGAGAAGGCATCGATCTCACCATTGATCGATCGGCCGGCCGGGGCCTCGGATAAGATACTGTCGTCGTTCTGGTCCTGTCCTACTCATCGTTCGGACCACACGCGTCTTGTCGCCTTTCTCTCCTCGTTCTCTCTCCCCGTTCTTTCGCAATAGATCCACTCGAGCCGCGTATTTTTTTGTCCTCGGTGGTATATACCGAGGACCGCGATACCTCTCGATTTATCCTCGCGCTACTCGAGGTGTTTCGACTTTCCGCTCACCTCGTTGCGATCCTGTGCCACTCTCGCATTTGGTAAGAAGAAATGAGAGTACACGATTCGCCATTGCAGCCTTAGGCCCGTTCTTTTTAGCCGAGCTACGCCGCACTTTTTGCCGGTGGAGCGAAATAAGTATATAACATAGCATTGAAAGGAATGAAATTCCACCGTAGTGTTAGTCAAAAGAAAACATACTTTTTAACATATCTCCCCAGGTGGAACAGAAAATCACGATGACGTCAAAATGATGAGAAAATTACTATAATAACTCACTTTTCGGTCATAATTAGGTTATATTTTATGTCATTTTTACGTTGTTATGATTTTCTGTTCTTTTTAAATCTCTCTCTCTCTCTCTCTCTCTCTCGCTCTTGGAATCTTATCTGTAGGCTAACCCTCCTAACACATGAAGTTAGATACCGTTACCGGTAACGAGAGATCGAGAATATTAGTAGAAGTCGACCTAACCTCGCAAACCGATAGATATCGATAATCTCTCTCGAGTCTCCGTTACGCAGATCGGCCATGTCAAGGTAACGTCACGGCGCGTACGTTTCATTCCTGGTCGCGTCCCTCGGTCGCATTTGCAAAATCGATTCCCGGAATAAAAGGGCGCGCTCGAGCCGAGTTAAAATGAAAATTTCGGCCTCCGTCGCGCGCGCGCTCACTCGCGACCGAGCGTCTCTCCTTCGGGGAACGAGGACAAGAGACAACTTGTGACTCCTTCGGACGAGCGGAGAGCAGGAGAAGGGGGAAGGGGGCAAGTTCCCCTCTACCAGCAGCAGCAGCAGCGAGAGGGCCACCCACGTCGAGGGCGCAAAGGCGATATTTAGCGGAAGGCAAATCTCTCCTGGACCACCCACGTCGGCTCCTCGTCGCCGGAGCCTGGGCTACCTTATTTCAGGGTGCGCTGCGCCGTGTCGCTGTGTGGGTCCCTGGCAGCACGAAACGAAACGCACAGACGGGCCTCCTCTAGCGGGTATGTCGATCCGCTCGAATATCGCCGCGCGATTCGCAGGCAATTTCCGATTAGCTCGCTACGATTTTCTCTCCTTGCTCTCTTTCTTCCTCTCTCTATCCCCCCTCTCTCTCTCTCTCTCTGTCTATCTTTCGTACTGGCGAGACGTTAGTCTCGCTGTACAGCACAATATCTACACACGAGTTCGAAACGTTCGCCGATGATCACTTCGTCTGTTTCTCTCTCTTTCTCTTTCGCGTGCCGGAATCGTCGTTTACGGATTTACGCGACGGAGCGACGCGTTTGCGGCGATTTTGGTGGGCTCTCGAGCTCACTCATGTCCCGGAAGGATCGACCGTAAACGACGCTATCGTAAAGACTCCGTGTGCCGTCTTGTAAAGCCATTCTCGGCTCGCACTACCCCGCGACGCAACTCGCCACTCTCGCGACTCTCCGATCGCTCGGGGATACGTCGTTACCGATGCTACGCGTTGTTCTCTTCGGTAAACGCCTCGAAAAGGGTGCGATGAAACGCGCGAAGAGCCAGATATCAGCGGTATCGTCGAGCAACGTGGAACGTGATCTGTCGTCTTGCGTAATGAAGATGAAGAAAGCAAGGAAAAACAGCTTTCTTCGTTACGTTCCGCGTCGTTATTTTTCATGTCGTCGTCCGATCGCGTCAATTTTACAGATCGTGTAAGAGAGAAAGAGAGAGAGAGAGAAGAGAGTTTCTTCTAGATAGCACGGTATGACGATATGCCCTCGCAGGACCTCGGGTATCCTGCCCACGTCTACACGCACATACACGGTGCTACGTTGCCCGGAGTATCACGAGCAACGTAGCAGTATTCGATCTTCTTTCTCCTCACTCTCCTTTTTCTCACTCCTCTCTTTCCACGAAGGAAAGAAAGGCGAGGACCGTACAGCCCAAAGGCTGGAACGGAAGAGAGAGAGAGAGAGGAGTATGTCGCTAAAGAGAAGAAGAGGGAGAAAAGGAGATAGATAGACGGGTGGGAAGGCGGGAGGAAGGGAGTAGAGAGAGAGAGAGAGAGAGGAGTCGACTACTTCCTTACGCAAGACGACTGCGTTCAACGGTGCGTGCACACGAGAGATGCTATCGGCCACCAAGACGGCACTCCGGACTTCTCTGGACCACCCACCGACAAAATAATAAACACGGAATGCGACATACGCGTCCGTCCATCCGCCCGTCCGTCCGTCCGTCCATCGTCCTGGCTCGTTCACCCGTTCGCTTGCTCGCTCTCGCTCGCTTTCTATTTCGCAGATACCATCCAAATTGAAATCTACTAGTAATCCGCCCCCGCGCTCCGTCTTGTCGATTGTTGCGAACGTAACAGAGCATTCTCTGCGAAACGCGGAACTCGGTCGAGATCGCCCGACAACGGCCGTTGCCGGCTATTACCAGCGACAACGCGGTCTCGCAAAATGACCGTTCCCATAAGCCAAAACGTAAAAACGAAAGAATCGATCGATCGGGCGCGGAATGACCGTTGGCACCTTTACATTTCTCCGACCCCCGTTTCGATCTGTCATAAATGACCGACGCCGTTTCCATTAATATTCGCAGGAGCCTGAGAGATGGATCGATGAATCGGCAGGATCGGGTATCCCGACGAGATCGATCAGCAGATACCCTCATTCCGCTGAGTCAACGAAGATAATGGCGATTACCGGAGGGGAACGGGAATACGATGCTTCAGAACCGGAAGTCGCAACCTCCCGCTCTTTCGAACGCTGATAAACATCCGCAGATAATCTCCAGACGAGATTTCCAGTAGCTGGCGGACGATAGACGTGGGTGCGAGTACTCCAGTGACAGTGAGTAAATCAAGTATGAATGTATCATAAAGAATTTTAACTCTGAGGGTCTCGACACTGAAGATGAATTTTATCTCTCGGAGTTTAGATTCTTGCAAAAAATAGAACTTTCTCGTGAAAGGTGGAATAAAAGTCTCCTCGCGCAATAATAAGAACGACAATTATGCGAATACTTGAATTGCACACGGAAAAAAGAAGTTTGGTTAAATTTACCTGACGATGAACAAACCAAGCGCGTTTAAAGGAAGTAGAATTTCTGGTTATAAGGATCGAATTTGCTTCATAAGAACCAAAAATTCTGTTCCCTTCAATCGAAATGCGTTACATTTGTTCATCGTTGTCAGATAAATTAAAGGTTTTTTTTCCGTACAATACGCAGATGCGAGAAACACGAATTGCGCGAATTTCTCTCCCAACTACAAAGGAGAAATATAAGAATAATCGTTGACAAATTTCAAATTGATTAAAACGGCATCGTGATTTTGGCGAGTTTCGAAACACCCTGTATAATCCAGCGCGAGTAACGATTCGCCTTGTTACAGTGGTAAGGGACGATCTTCTCTCATACCTACCACAAGACGCTGCATTAGTCATCCTTGGCTCAAGCTTAACGATACGTTCGATGATATACAGAAGGAATCGAAGGGTCGGGGGCGGAGAAGCGATCGAGAAACGGCGCTAAGTAATATCACGATCGAGGCCCCGTCGGAAAGCGCCTCGGCTTGGCGGTATTAATTCCTCGCGCCGTTGTCTCACGTGGAACAACGTCGTAGCACGCGACGTGAATAATCGTCAACGCGATAACAGTTACGCATTTTCATTTCGACGCGTCCGTTCCGGTTTGAATTCCGTTTGCACGCTTACTAACTAAGCTTCAATGTAACCTTACGATTACGAGGTCTAGACTCATTAGTCCTTCTAATCATTCGCATCGTGTCCGGAGATGCGTACACATTATGACTGTTGAACATTCAACAATGACTAATCTGTCATTGATATGACAGCTTGAAGTATTATATTATTCAAGCATGATAACCATGTTAATTTTGGCTTGGTAAATATTGAGATTTAATTATTATTGGATTATTTTGATTTGACTAAACGAGGGTATATAAAACATAGGAAGATCGTTTCTATAGAAGTAATTTTCTTTTATTGGAAATAATAAAAAAGATAAGTTTCAGTAATCTTCTAGAAAACTAAACAAGTTCAATCGAAACAATTTCGATCGAGTTAAGCGGACTCAATTTCAAAACGATTTGACTACCCTGATTTTCTCAGAAAAATTCTGATGTTCTTTTAGTCTCTCGTTTGTATGTAAAACAAGCTAAAAAACTTATGCTTAAACTCATTTCCGGACGATTTTACAGCTCGACCCAACGCATTATTACAATTGTATTTAACGTCTGATTTACTTAGCCTTCTTTATTGAAGCTCAACGTACGCATCGGGCGTTGAGAATTTCTCAATTTCGAAATATCGTACGGAATGCACCGGAGCGCCTATATTTACGAGGTCTTAACTCGTGTCGAAATACGACGGGGCAAAGACGGGGCGATATATTTCTTTTTATCGCAGAGCACTCGACTTCTTTGTAAAATGGATTAGATCGATCCCGGCGATGATATCCGCGGACCACCCAGCTGGCGTATACCACGGAAGTGGGGTACCACCGACTTTACTCGCGAATAGCGATGGGACTAATCCGATGATACATTCGGCAATGCCGATACGTTCGCCGTGTATTCGAGTGTCGTGCTGTCAAATCGAACGGAATAAACGCCCGCTCGTCGGGGCATCTTGCAAATCGATATAATTAGCAAGCAATCGTGGATATCGCCGAGCTGTCAAACAGAAATCAAATAAATGAAAGAGACAGAAAGAACAAAAAATAAAAATAGACGGAATAATCTTCACGTTCGGTGCGATGTAACCATCGCGATGTAAAAAGCGCGTCACAAAATCGAGTATCGTTACTGTTAACGCCCGTCTCGTTCCCATCGCTGCGGTCGCAAGGCACCGTTAACCGCGGCCGCCTTGTATTTTCGCGTGGATTTGCCTAATTCGCTCGTTTCTACGCGGTTCTCTCGCAGCCCACATGATCGGCGGAAATCATAAAAAATTCGCGGCGACTCCGTCCAGTTTCGGCGCGCGATTCCGCGGCGCGCGAGGGAGCGCGCGCGCACGCACGCACGATCGCTCGCGATAAGCGAGCGTGATAAATTCGCCTTTTTAAATATTCGACGTTGGTGTTTTAACGGCGCGCTATTTTTCCTAAGCTGACACCCGATCGCGCGGAAGGAATTTCTCCTGGGATGTGCGCACGTGCGTCCATGATTGTTCGCGAAATCATTTCTGGCCCGTGTGTACCAAACGCCTTCGAGTAACGATTCAATGATAATTGATAAAGTGTGAGAAAGAGAAAGAGAGAGAGAGAGAGAGAGAGATGAGAGAGCGCAAGAATCAGCGATCGGCTTCGTTTTCCAGACGGATTGTACCGTCCGTGGGCGTGCCGACAGTCCGTCCAAAACGTTCCAATTATTAATTTACCTCGCTCACAATGTTCAGCGCGTATGCAGCGAACGAGTGCAACGTGTTATTTCGCATATAATGACGCTGCTGTGCACGCAAACGCGCGTAACCACCCCGGGGACGACATTAAGCGAGACCGCCGCCGCAACCACCGCCACCCCCCCGGAGGCGATCCGTGACGAGGAGACTCTTTTTCGTCCCCTGCAGCACCGGACACGACGGCCAAGAGACAGACAGACAGACAGACAGACAGAGAGAGAGAGAGAGAGAGGACGGGGGGAAGGGAGAGAAAAAAGGGGAAAGAAGGGATCGTCTTGCTGGAAAGATACTTTTCCTCGCGAAATCGCAGAAGGGAAGAAGCTGATCTCGAAACATATACAGCTGAAAATCGAGCATCATCCCCCTGGGAAAATAACGAACGAAACGTTCATTCATTCGTTCGTTCGTTCGTACGGACGTGACGAGGCCACAACGAGTCGACGACGAGGCCTTAAATGTGAAAATCGTCGCCGTAATTGGAGCCGATTATCGATAAACGTATGTAATAATGGGCGCCAAAGTTCTCGAGAGAGCGAGAAAGCTTGAGAGAGCCCTCGAGAACGGAAGCCTCGTAATCAGGGGCTGAAAAGCGGAATGGAAAAAACGATACTCCTAATGACAGTGGTAAAGAATGAGAATCGATGAGCGAGGGTAAATGTCTGCCCGATTGACGTGTGTGAAATCTTTTCAGGAAAAACACGAAACATTCCACAGGGGGATGTCCCGGATCTATGGTGGACTATCCTTCATCCACGAATCCACTTCGATCAGTTGGGAGACAAATTCCGCAGACCCGTCTTCGCATTTCGGCCCGGGGAAAATACATGTCGAATTAGTGAGAGATTTCCGGGATGAAAAACGATCCGACGATACGGGTAATAAAATTGGGAAGAAAGGGCAAGAGGAGACGTCGGCGAAAATTTCAATAAACGTCGAGATCTCATCTTTCCAGTTAACGAGGACCGAGTATAACTAATCGGGGAATCCGAACGAAAAGTCCTATCGGATTATAGTCGAGGAAAAAAAAAGGTTCGGAAAGCGTTGACGTTAAAAAAAAAAGATGAAGGTCAGATTCTACCGGCAACTCGCACCGTTCGCGGACACCCCGTATGTCCCGCTAGTGTCGTACGCGTGTACGTGTGAGCGCGCGCGCAAATCGTGCGTGCGTACTTCCGCAGTGAACTAGCTGGGTGGTCCACGATCACGGAATATGAGGCTTAGATAGCTCGTCCCGTATGCGAGCGAGGTTGCGTGAGCGCGTTTATACGCATACACACACGCGCGCGCTCACAGACGCCGGCCGCGAGCGCGTCCGTGAGCGCGCTTATTGATTTCTAATGACGCACGTGTAAACGCTGATTTGTGCGCGGCTCGTCTGTCGATCCCGCGACGTGATATCGCCTCGCGTGCGACCGGATTTTACAAATCTTTATCGCGATACCCGCGTCTTCCCGTGAGAATACAAAGCGAGTCTCTCGATATGAAAGTCGGGGAAACGTGCTCTCTAAATTTTCGAGGTGTAACTTGACTTGGAACCGGTGAAAATCTACTCGTAGCGATTGCGAAAATATTGATATTCGAAATCACAAGAGTGAATGTTTAATTTAAAATTAAAGTGGATGGATTCATCCATCCACGAGAGAACGAATGTTTCGATCGAATAAAATGAATTTGTTTTGAAACGGCGGAGAATATATCAAATTCATTCTTTAATTCTTTTAATTTCTTTAAGTGAAAATTCACTCGAAGATTCAGACCGAAGAATTCACGATTCACTCTGTACAAGTAAAAATTCCCTCGAATTCGAGTGACTCAGCTGTCACTATAAAAATATCAATCAAATTTAGATTTCAATAAAAATAAATAATGCAACAAAAGAAATTAAAGTTGAGAGTGCACAAGTCAGGCAACGTCCGAGCGCACTTTTAAAACTTGTGAAACATCAATAGAGTCGCAAAACTCATTAGCCAATATATAAATCCGGTTAACTGAATATATTAATAAACGGCTGTATTATTGACTAACTATAAAAGAAAGAATTAATGGCCAATGAGAGCCAAGTCGTGGTTTTTGTATATATAAATAATTATCGGAAGATATAAAAATTTAAATTACTACGATTCAAGAGTCGGTTCGAAGGCTGATTCGCCGCGTATCCCCGTTTATCCGAACAATTTTCAATACGTGCTTAATACACGATGAACATTTATATCCTCCCACAATAATTTACATACACATCGCTACAACAGCTGTGATTTGGCTCCTATTGGCCAAAATTAATTTTTTCTCTCCCGAATAATTGTGTTGGAACGGTCAGAAATTGTACGATGAAATTCAATATAAGATAGATTGACAGAAGATTGCTTAGAAATTATACAAACGACGATAACGATAATCACAATCGTCATTCATCGCCACCGACGATTCTACTTCTTTTCGAATTGCGAATGCGCGTGACCGTCGAATAGCCCCTCGATTCAATGCTGCAGTTAGTATTCGACAAGGATATTCCACGATTCCCATTGTAACCGATACGGATGAGAAAAAAAAGGAAAGATACCGGATAGTTCCAGTGCGCCCTAGTGCCCCCTCGAGCAAACTCAGTTAGAAATGGGCAGGGGTAGTCCGTCGTGTTAAGAGGTTAAAGGAGGATGGCGGTTGAAGCAAAGTGCGAAGTGGAGACGGCTCCTTATAATAGCGCTGCTCGTTGGGTGGTCCCTCGGTTTCACCGCGGGTGGTCAGTCACTAACACTGTTTTGATATTAAGCATAGGACCGCGTAAGTTACGCGTACGCCTCATGATATACACACGCACACACTCTCACGGGAGCCCGTTTAACCGCCGGTCGACGCCGCGCGTCGCGTTATTTAGCGCCAACGCAGAAATGTTGCCTATCACTAGCCGACCGAAATTTCAATTTTTGCGAGTCTGCCAACATGATATCAAATGTATTCGGCATCGGGCAACGCATTCTGGACCATATTTAGGTCGATTTTAGTTCGCTCTAATCGTGGAATCGCTTAGTTCTTTCAAAAGAGAGATAGATTGGACGGGCCGAAAGTAATGACCCCGTTATTTTTTTATTGGATTTGCATACAGATTTACATATATATTACGGACATCTCTCTCTTCGGGCTCTCTTTGAGAAGACGCAAAAAAGTCAATTCTTTTCAAAATTAGCAACCTACTGTTCCCCTTAATGAGGGAATAGCTACGAATCCGACGAGCCAATTGGTATTGTAATTTATCACGTGGTGCGTGTTCGCGTTGCGATTACACACGAAAATGAGACTAGACAGAGATGGACCGTATCTTTCCACGATGGGTGGCTTACACGATAGAACCAAATAGACAGCGAATGGTCGTTTCGCACATTCAACAGGTTAATTTCCCTTCTCCACGGGTTTCTCTCCTTGCAGAATGGAGACCTCGGTGTATCCGTCACCGGGGATCCATGTATCGTCACGGGCAGTCGCCCCGTCCTGTGTCATCGGGCACAATGAAATGAAAAATAACGAGCGGGGTCAGGTTAAAAGTTACACTGCCTAAGTCAGGGACGTAGGATTCGATGCAGAAAATCGTGATACGTCGTACGAGAAGCGATCCAGAAATCTATGTTGCGCATCGTTCATGCGCGATACGAAACGCACCAGTCGGACTCGTTGAATATTCGTTGACACTTTAGAGATTCATAACGAAACGATATATCAGGGACTTGCAAGAGTTGTTTATCTTTTTAGCCACTTTTTGTCTTTTATTAATAGTAACGAAACTTCAGAACAGAAGCTTCAATAATGCCTCCACATTTATCCAGTTAATCCATCCTTATCATTAATCCTTCTAAAAACGTTTCCATTGTCGGGATATAATGATACTATATGATATATGTCAAACTGTCACAATGGCAGATCAGCCGAACAATCATCTTTTAAGCAATTATTTGATTCTGCGTCCGTAAGATCATTCATCTCTCCAGCCAATGAAATAATCAACGATCCGATAAGTTTTTGCAGACTCCCCTAATAGCTTGTAATCTAATCAAGTCATATGTAATCTCTAATCTATTTTCATCTCTCATTATTCCATTTGTTATTATTTCTTATCTACTCCATCGAGCGGACCAGATCCTTCCACGAGCAGGAACACATTCTTCTTCCGCGTGGAAGAAGAAACGCCGGCGAGATACCGGCGAAATTTCCTCCAGTTATCGTTGCGGCAATTATCGTTGCAGCACATAGCTAAAAATGGGCAAACGACCTATTGGATTTCGCTCGACAGGCCCGTCCCTGTCTTACATGCGTCGCCTGTGCTTGTGCTCGGCGATACGAAGGATTCCGCCAAGTCGATTCCACCATGGACAGAGGCGTCGGCCCGACCTGGGTGGTCTCCGTCCTACGCAAACAGAGCGCACGTAGAGTCGACGCGTCTCCCGTCCCGACCTTCCCGGCGACCCGGCGTCGGGAAATTTACTGACTTTCCGGATTTCAAGAGTGCGGTCGGCCGGCGGCACGTACAATAGCGGTTCACGGCCTGATTCATCCCACTGAATTCGTAGACCGCCTGTTTGCGGCATACGCCAGGCTTTTACGGTCGTTTAACTGCCCCCGAATCGAATCGCAGCAGCTATCTGCGGCACAAGGTGCCAGTGAAGTCTCAATCCATTTCCCATGAAAACGTCTTCATCCGCAGTGCGAGTGCGGAGAGCGGTGCGCGGATTTCCGATCGCCGCGCGCGATCTCGGACACGGTCACGTAAAATCGTCCCGAGCAAATCGCGCGGAAATACCCTCTCTGTGGAGAGTTCCTCCGATTTGCGCGTAGCTCTTGAAAGAGAGAGAGAGAGGGAGAGAGAGAGAAGCGAAACACGGCGCGCCGGCTACAAATCCTTCGGAGAGCTACGGATTTACGATTTTAATTCGGGATAGTCACCGAGATGAGTCCGAGTCAGGATCCGTGCCATGTATCCTGACCATATTGCTTTTCATTATGGCCCGCGGTGTGCCTCCGGACCACCGACGTCGCTGCAATTAGTAAGTCGGATATCCTCCTCTTCTCCGACTCTTTCCCTCCTTTTTTCTTTCCTTCATTTCTGCCTCTTTTTTTTTTTCTTAGTTTCGACCGAACGGAGAGAAATAGTAATAGTAACGAGGCCGGATTAATAATCGTAAATTCACATCCGCCGATAAACAAACAATCGGCCGAACGACGAATACCAAGCGATACTTCGAAGCGATTAATTGTTAACGGACAGACAGTAAACCTCCCAATTAGTCCCGTATCTCGTGATCGTATAGTCGCGTTGCAGTCGTTCGTTTCGATATCGAGGGCGAATACGGATCAAATGCGGATTTGTTTTTATTTCAACGAACACGCGCTACGGGGCGCATCGCTGCGCGGCGTTGTTGCTCGGTACATCGCGCGCGCCTGAACGTATGCAATGCAACGTGCATCCGTGCGCCGTCGAGAAGGTGGTTCCACAGGCGAGCGAGGCGCGCGCTGACTCATCCGCTATCTCGCTCTCGCACTCATTAAGCCGATACGGCGTCGGCGAAGATCAAAGCTCGTCTCCTACGGAGGACCGCTTAATACCGGGTGGCGAGTTAAGAGTGTCGTAAAAATTATTAACGGTTCCCCAGCGCGTACACGCTCTCTCTCTCTCTCTCTCTCTGTTATCGTCGATCGATGGCGACCGCGTCGTGGGGTGCATTCGTCAAAGAGGACAATACGCAAAGATCGCTTCTTCATCTTCATCCTTCCCCTCCGATCGTTTGGTGCATTTTATTATTATTTTTTTCTCTTTCTTTTTACCAAGAACTCAGCAACGGCTGCAACGCATTCGTTCGTACGCGCGTCCGCAAAAATCGCGGACGTGAAGGTACTAATGAAATTGCGTCGTTACGCGGATATTACGACGACAATTTAATGCGTTAATCGCGCGCGGCTCGCGACGCTCGCCCGCGGTGGCGCGCGACTTAACGAACGGGCATGAGAGAGAACAGTCGCCCTCCTCTCTCACTCAAGCGTTCGAAAGCTTAACCATGCGGATTCGAATGAACGCGGGCAAAAAAGCGCACGTACAGAGAAGTCAGTCACGAGCTCGAGATAAATATTACCGTATCGCTGCGTTCGGCGTATAAATGCGATCGATCGATCGATCGATCGACTGTCCGGTTCGTACGGTCAGTCATTAAAAGATTGCAACATTTGTTTTTCGAGATGAGTTTCGCAACGCATCTCGTGTCCAATAGGAAAATGCATCTCCTGAGAATTATTAAAAAATATATTCCTCTATTGGACGCTAGGTGTGTCCTCCGAAACTTATGAAAAACAGTGTTGCAACCTTCTTGCGACTGACCATACACGCTTTTTGCCGGTCACTTCGAATCGAACGTGTCTGTCAGAGTCTGGCAGAGAGATTTTGCTCTAATCAAATTTGGACATCCAGTGTCGCAGGTAGAACAGAAAATGAAAATAACGTCAAAATGATGAAAAAATAATCAAAAAATGAGTTTTATAGTCATTTTCTCGTCTTGATATCATATTTTTACATTATTTTGATATCATTGTTATTTTCTATCTTATCTGGGGTTCGATAAAAAAATGTATCTTCTAAATTTTATTAAAAATCAAATCCTCTACTAGATACGAGCGAAAGTTAGAAAAATCATTGAAAAAAGTGTTGCGGCTTTTCCACCACTGAATATATCTTTGTCCTTCCAAGAACCAAACTTACAAAAAATATATATTAATAATAAAATAACATTATATCAGAGCATTAACAAATTTAACATACCAATGTGTCATTTGCGCTGGTAGAGAGGAAGATCAAAGAGAGGAAGCACGAGCAATTAATTTGTGCTGTATTGCCGGGAGGCAAAAAAAATATGTAGCCGCCGAATTGTCCGGAGATAATACATATTTTTTCATATCATATAAAAAACACAGTATCGTCCGGTTCAACTATAAGAACGAAAAAGTCCATCTTCGCTCGCCTAGGCACCACTGCGCGCCGGCGATTCGCGCGGGTAGCGCAGCTGCGCGCATCGTGTGTGTCGCGCGCGTCTCGGTGTGGGTAATGTTTTTGCTCCGGGGGAAATAGGAACGCGTGTGTGGTCTAGAGTCGACTCCCCTCGCTAGTCCCCGGGTATCCTAGCAACGCGGAACGCCAAGGCGCCTCCGCCAATCCTCTCCGAGTTCCCGACACTTCGGTTCTCCTCGGCTGCGCTCGGCTCACGTCACCATCCAGCGCAGTGGCGCATCGATCGACGGCGATTCGCGCGCGAAATTGGGGCTCCACGATCGATCGATCGATCGATCGAACAGGTCGCGTCAAAATTTCGTGTCACAGACACGACACGATATCAAGGTCGGATTTTGTCCAGCGTGCCGGATTGTGGACGATCGACCGGCACCGCGAGAACGAACGTTGTCGGCGCGCGCATTCGCCAAACGACAAAGTTAGCTGGAATCGCGTCGGCCGCGGGCCCACGCGCATACGCGCCTGAATGTTTGCGCAGTCGATCCCCGTAGTGCGCGACCCGGAGAGAGGGAAAGCCGTCAACTATGGCCGGCGCGGCAGGCAGGCTACGGGAGAAATGTGGCAGCGGGTTTCGCTTAGTACCGACTTAGACTGCTCTAAGTGGCGGTCGTGTGCACGCTCGCGCCCGTCGTCGCATCCTCTCGCACGAGCTATCGGGACGTCAGATCGGAACCTGTGCGGAACACGGCCGGCGGGGAACATACGCGGCTCGCACAGCCGACGAGCGACGACAAGGACGACGACGGTAACAACAACAACAACAACGACGACAGCGACGACGATCGGTGGTGACAGTGGTGACAAGCCGACCGCGGCGGTGAGCAACTGGCCCAGGTCGGCATTCCGGCGGAGACTGCTACTGCTCACGGCGTCGCACGTGATTGATCGCCGTGCGATTCACGCGGGAAAAAAATCGCGCCACATCGCTGTCGTCGCGTTCTCGCTCCCTTGTCAACGGAGCGAGAGGGAGAGAGAGAGAAAAGGTGCGAGAGCCCGCCGGGGCAGACGTATTTACGTTACGGGTAACCTAAAAACCGATCTCGGCGCAGCGTGATATCGGTAGGACGCGCGCGCATGCGCGTCGCGGCGGCTAGCTCTCGTGCGCGAATTTCAAGCGAGGCGAGCGGGGTCACGTGTTGCGTACGCGAGACGCGGACAGTGTTGGTGAAGAAGTGCCTCCCGAGGGGAAAAGTGCTACGATTTTGCCGGGCAGTGAGTGCGAGGCTACGCGTTTCCGCGGATCGGCCGGGAGTTCGCGACATCGAGAGCTGGAGAGAGGCTACCACGGAGATAATTCGCCCCGAGAGAAAGAGAGAGAGAGATCGATGAGAAACTAACGATCAGAGCCCGTGAAAACGAGGGGGAAGGTGATTGAGCGAGCGAGCAAACAGCCATTTCGCTAAGTAGTAACCGCGCACGCGGGCGAATGCATGACGGATCATGGTTTCCGCGTCCGGTCCCATATCCACGGGGATCCTAGCGGGACGCCCTTCTGGATCGCAGGGCCCGCGGCAGAGTTGCGGCGCGGAGTGCGAGAAGGACGCGCAGGCGGCGAAGAGCGCCAAGAGCCGGCACGAGTCGGACCTCTACGTCAGGCCCAGCTGGACGGATGCCGCGATAGCGTTGGATCAACTCGAGAAAGTGAGTAGTACGCATGGGCTCTTTAATCCCCGTCGTCTCGTTCCCGCGGAGCTCGTATCAGCCGTCGAAGATCGAGACTCGCGAATTCGAAATCGGAGACTAGAATTCACTTCAGAGGTGTCTAATTGGAGATTCTTAACTCTTGATTAGATGTTAGAATCAATTAGTTTTGATCTTGGCTCGTTTTGTCCACGATTGATCAAAAGATTACGGCCCTACTAATTTTAGGAATTTCTAATTAGAGAGACATCTTAATCGTTGATTAGAGATTAGGATCAACTAGTTTCGATCTTGGCTCGTTTTGTCTCAATTAATCAAGTTCCAATCTTCGATCCGCGATCCCTATAATCTCCGACATTTAATCTGACACGTGGTCTGTCTTTTATAGCTAAACTGGATGCACGAATTCAAGAAATTTATATACACATTGAAGCATATGGCAAAAATATAACAAGATTCTCATATTTCAATGTGCTTAAATTTCTTTAACTAATGTATCTAATTTAGCTATAAAGAACAGGACCATGAGCTCAATGTGACTTAATACTAATTAGTGAATCGTTCTACCCTGCAAAATGTTCCTTTCGGGAGCCAATTGTTATGCCACGCATTATGTTACATTGATTACGTTGATATGACAAGATTAATTAAAACTAGATTGAACGATTTCGCTGTTAGCGATTTCTCATCGCGAGAAATCGCGATCCGTATTCATCGCGCCAGAACAGATTATAGCGACGTCATTAATTGGCATTCGGCAATTAAAACAGACCCTCCGGATATCGAGATAAATGTGTGAATCAACGATGCAAATTGTATCGCCCGTTCACGATAACGACGTCGTTATCTCCTACCGGGGAATCGCACTATCTTCGATCAGCGATTAATGAGACACACGTTAACGATCGGAAAGCTCGTTTAATCCGAATAGTTTGGGTCATTTAGACCCGAAATAAAAGTCGCTATTATTAACAAAATATAGCATAATATCGTTTGCTCTATGATTTATTATTATTTACGGACATTATAAATATAGATGTACCCTCTATGAAAAAAAAAATGAGGAGAAACCAAACAAATATTTGAGAAACGGGATAAGCACATCAAGTATTCGTGATTAAGGCAATGGTAATGGCTCTCGCCGACTTTCGGCGGATGGCTTTGAAAACAACACCAGTGACAGCTCGACAGTTCATCGTCGGCTTTACAAAGCGCCGTCCCAGTAGAAAAAAACTGATAGCTCTATTGTCGTGGGAAACTCGAACATGATCTCATCCGAATGACCGACCAACCGATCGGTTTGGACGTTTCAAACAAAACTCACATGGGACTGCTGTTCATCACGCTTGTCTCCCGAGCTTCTGTAGCGCTCCGACCGCAGCTTCAGAGACTAACCGTGAACTTTCACATAGGCGGGTGGTCCTCCAAAGCGTGTTTTTTATTAGACTCGAAAAGTAAGAGCCTGAGGTCGTGTAGATCGACTTCCTGGCGGAGTTGACAGCGGTCAGGAACGCGCCGAACGCGTCCATCCTCGCGTTTCTATAAGTAAAGGGATCCTCTCAGGATCTGTCGCGCGGGGCCTCGTCAGATCGGCCTCGCGAGATTCTTTCCCTCGAACGAAAATGTGTGTGCCGCGCGAGCCGGATGGCGAGTATCTCTCGCCTCCTTGAGAGGGAGATGAAGAGAAAGATAGAGAAAGAGAGAGAGAGAAAGAGCACGAACGTCCACTTTGAATATGACACGATCTGCGAGTAGCGACGTTTCCTCCTTCCATCCATCGATCGTTTGCAATCGGGCCATCTCTCTCTCTCTCTCTGATCGCGAAATCACTCCGTCTCACCTCTATCTCGTATTCATCCGCTGCGAAATTGCGTGCGTATAAAAAAAAGCAGCACGACGTGTTGAGTCCGCGTGTGGTGGTTCATGCTATTTTCAATCGCGTTTCAACTCCGTATCTGTCCCCCCTCCCCAGCCGATGGTCCGGAGAAACTCGCGCATACCCACCCCTCGTATAATAAGAGACGAAGCGAGGCGAGCGGCGGCGGCAGGCCTCGCGAACTTTTTGCTCGCGATAGTCACGCTGGGTGGTCGCTCGCCGAGCGATTTCCACATCGCGGATCTGAGCTCGTATACCCGCGGCTTGTCGTCCCGTCGTTGAGATCAAGGAAGTGATCGTGTGTCCGCCGCGCTTGACTTTTCTTCGTCGGATCACCCGGGAAAAAGAGAGAGAGAGAGAGAGAGAGAGCACATCTCCGTGCCCGGTCGTATTCTGGACACAGAGCAAACGCTAAATACGCCTTTCTGATTCTCAAGCTGAAGCTGCGTTGTACGTGACGCTCGTATACGAAAAATAAAATGGCACTTGGGGTCAGAAGGGCGCACTTGTCATTCGCTTTGCACCCCTGATGAGGCACCTGAAGGCACGTTTCTTCTCGGTGATCCTCGTGCGAGCCGCGATTGCGGGAGATTAGATCGCGAAGCGACACTCTCGATGCGCTTTGCGATTGCACAATCGCTTAGTATATCCAGGAGATGGGAGGAGAGAGGTGGGTGACAGCCGGCGAAGGGCAAAAAGACCGAATTCGAGGTCGATGCTCCACTTTTCTTCTCGACCGGGCGGCTCGCCGTAGAGGAGGCTCTTCTTCGTGCTTCGCGTTTATGCCGAATGAGTCAGTGAGTCAGTGGCCCCGGCCTCCACAAGGCGAGAGCGTGCGTTGCGTGCGTGCGTTGCGCACGTGTGTGTATGTATGTGGTAGAAATGCATGCATACGCGTCTCTTTTTTTCCTTCTCCCTCTTCCCCCCTCCTCCTCCTCCTCCACGCGAAGAAGGGAGGCTGACTCGCGAGGATTTATACGCGGGATGATAATGGAACGTGATGAATTAGTTTCGTTTGTGCGCTCGTCGGTATATCGAGGGGGTGTCGTGTGCGCGCGCGTATGTTGCGTGTGGTCGTTTACGACCAACGGGCGTTAATCTCCTCCTCGCGCATTTTTTCATCAAAAAGGAGAAGGATGCGATCGGTCGATTTTTACGTTGTTATCGTGCGCGTTAATCTCCTCCCCGCGCGGCGACATAAATCGGAGCAATTTGTTCAATAAGCTGTGTCTTTGCTGGTCTATGCGAGTATTCGATAATGCAATGATACTTTAACGCTCTTTATCACGAAGAGAAGAAAAGGAGGGGAGAGAGGGGGGGGAGATGACGAGGCCAGTACCCGCGCGCTCCACGGCTGCGGGTTGACCCTGATGAACGTAAACAAATTGGAGTAAACGAACTCTGCCGTCGCGCGTGTGCGTAATGCGACGATGATAACGGATCTGTGTATTCTGCAAAGCTCTGCGCGGCCGCACACGCATACGTGCATGGCGCAAGGCCAAGGTTAATCCGACGATCGAGAGCTGCTACACTCTCCATGAGAATAAATCAATTTCAGCGCGATCGCGGCAGCGAGATTCGCCGGACCGTTCCGGTGAGAGCGAAAACTACTCTACCGTGTTTTCGGACATATGACCACTCGAACCTGCAACGATGTGTCCCATTATTGAGAACAGATGTCACAATAGCCTCGAAACTGGAGGAAGAGAGGGGGGCGTTGACGATTAACCCTGACAATAACACGTTAGACCTACAAGGTCTACACGCATTTTCTTTCGCTTATCCTTTCTTCCACGTTTTGTAACAAGAAGTTACAGCCTATTCCTATTCCTTTATTAGTCAGAAAAAAAGCGGGGTCCGTGTAACCAATGCTATTGCCAGATCTAATGAGATAACTAGTTTCTTGGTGGCAACCAGTTTACAAAGACAATAAATAAAAATTGGTAGTAAACTTAACTCTGGAGTAGTCGTGTGGATGACAACTGTCCTCCGTTTAAGACATTTCCAATAAAAAAAATCGCTCTAGGAAGTAATATTTTTCTTATATGGAAACTGTAATAAAAGATTTTATTTAAAACGAACGAGAGCAACTTCTAACTGACAGATACACGAAGTAACAAAATAAATGCTTGTTAATATTTTTCGGAAGATTCATTTAAATGCGCATAAATGACACCTGTCATCCGCACTATTTCGGCTTTAATGATACATAAAAGACCCATAAAATGCAAAACACCGAATCTCACAATTTTCCTCGTGATGCCTGTGAAATCTATGATGCGTGTGTTGCTGTCTTATTCCCAGAGTTATCGCGTCGATAAATAAAATGTTGAACGGCAAATGAAACCTCCTAGATACCGCGGTCGCGAGGATCTGTTTAGTTTATCTGTCGGTTGTGTGCCCGAGGGGACATTCGGTGGTCCCGAGACACATACGCAGACACGGGCGCTTCCACGAGTCGCCGTAAAGGCGGTGTGCCCGCACTGCCCCTCTCCGCGCATCGCCGCTCTCTTGTGAGTATTATTAGTGTGGAAGTCCCTCGCACACGTAGCGTCGGCGCCCTTTAATCTCACTCTCACACGTACGCATGCGGGCGCGTGAGCAAAGGACGATTATGTGCGTGAATGTCCGGTGGTGGTGTATTGTGGGCCGCACCGCCGCGATGACGACGGTTTTCAGCTGCCAGAAATGAAGACACGATTATGGGGATAGTGTGCGTTCGTATGCTATTTCGTGCCGCTGGAATTCAGCGTTTATCTTCGCTCGTGATCTTCATCTCGAGTTCTTCGCACTCGACGGATTTCCTGAATCGTAAACGTCGCGTTCGGCTCGACGTGTCGCGGGGATATTAATTATTATTATCATACATGTATCCTTCAGAAAAGAAATCTAAATTGCTCGGATGATCTTCCGGTAAAATTAAGGTCGCGATTTCTGAAACATCCTATATTGTTTATAGATATTCTTTAATTAATGTATCTTATATAGCAATTAAAAAAGACATATCTTTCGTTAATTAAAGATCTTTTAATTTAATTTAATTAACGAAGATATATCTCTTAATTAAATTATCAAAATAACTACACGGCTATTTAGCATCAGACGAGGTGTCGACTGAACCGCGTATATCGGAACACGCGATAGTTGCGGAGTAGTACCCTGTATATAGGGTGAGTCACGAAACTGGGACAGACGGATCCCGTCTTTCCCGTGAAAACAACACAGGGAGGGAGAGAGGGGTGGGAGACGAAGGCAGTTTAATTCTATTTTTCCGAGAAGTTGGACCCCTCGCGTGGAGCCGGCCACAGCCTCGCGACCGGGAGAATGCGCGCGCGGGTTACATCTTTCTTCCTTTCGGTAAAAACGTACCGTACACACCCGTGTGGTCCCAATAAATGAGTATCACCCTTTATTGGGTCTCCGGATCTCTCGGACAAATTGTTGTCCGCTGACTCAAAGAACTCGAAATACGGATTTATTTCCAAATGGGAGGAATGCCGTTCGTGGAATACGAATAAAACGAGCAATATAATAAATTCGAGCGCTGAAAAATCTCGAGTGATAAACACAGAACGGAAATGTCCTGTATTCTCCGCTAAAAGCCATTCGGTCTCATTCACGTTCCGTGACATTCAATACAGCTCTAATTTCGCGGTTCACCTTGCACGCCTCGTACGAGCGCGCGCGGTGTAATGTCGCGCGGAGATTTTAATTTGTAAGCCAACACGCCCGCCATGGGAAATTACACGTTGGACTGCACGAGCGCTATCTCATTACGTGAATTACAATGCGCGGGACATTTCCAAACAACATGTCAAACGACTGGCGTTTACGTTAAACTTTAACCTCGCCGTTAATGCGTTCGGACTTGGGGTCTTCGTCCGATTCTGCCGCGTAAGCCTGAGCGACAGAGTCGACAGAGGGAAGAAGAGAGATGTCGGAATGAAAACACGGACGTTCACACTCTCCCCGAGTAAACACGCCCCTCCGAGATCCACGAATGAAAACCTAGAGTCCCGTAATCCTCGGAGATATTTGACTTTTTACAAAGAAAAGCCCCGTAACAAGTTTTCGCGAAACCCTAAGAGAGAAAAATCTCTTCCCCTGATTGGTTGGCAGAAACCCGTTACCTGAAAACAAACCCGCGTGCCGGACACGCGAGATACGTCCGGATTGTCGTAAAACGACAGCGCCAAGCTCGCACGCGTCCTTAACGCGTGAAATATCTCCAAGGTCGTTCAGCTTTTCCCTCGGGATTCGTCGGCGGCATCGTGGCATCGATCAAAAGTCGGTTCGCCCTTTCATCCTTCCTACAGGATACACGCCCACGCGGACCGCCGCGTTCGGAGGCCTTTCATCTCCGTTCGTCGCGCTCAACTCGTTTCCCGCTGCCTAGCCACCGCCGCACGTATCACTTACCGGGGAGTGCCGAAAGTTGGAATAAAGTTCTCTCCTCGGCGCTGCATGTGTCAATTTCGTCGTCGTACACAAAGGTCATTCGAATCTCGATCCTTTCTCCTTATTTCGGGTGAGACGCTCCTCTTCGGAGTTACAACTTTGTCCCGCCGAGTCCCGCATACAAATTCAAAAGAGAGACTGCCGGAGGTGGATGACTTACGCAGCCTCGCTTGTCCGAAAGGCATTATTTATGCGGCGGCCGATCTATCGGAAGATGAACTCACTTGCGTACGGAGGATACCATAGCAGCGGCGTCTAAATTTTTTTAGAAAACTTAAAAATGCTAAAGAATACTTAATAAATCATAAAATCCCAACAAGCACTGATTTTTTCATTTTTTTTTTTTTTATTTCGAATGGCGCTTTTCGAGCGCAAGAGGTTAATTATATTATGCTTATTAATTATTTCATCTATTAATATAAATGCAATATTATTGATGATATTTACACATATAATTAATAAAAATACTAGAAAAAAGTGCTAGGTTCAAATAAATAATTACTCCAATTCTCCTTAGTAAATTTTTATTTTGATTAAGTCAATTTTACTTTAATCAAGTAAGTATTATTTGATTCAAATAAAAATTTGCTAATGAGTATTCCAGTAATTAATTACTTGGATCTGGTACTTTTTCTGTGTATTATTGATTATATACATATTAGAATTATATCAAAACATTCGAGAAACTACAAGTCATAAATATCGGTCGAGATACAGCGAAGCTACTCACGATTACCGGCGGTCCTGAAAAAATTATCAGCCCCGACCTTTGAGTTTCCCTTTTGAAATAGGAATGGCCGTGGTGTTAATTCATCGGTTGATTAAAACACCGCCGACCGGATCGAGTTTCTCGCGGACACTTTCGAGCCGTACCTACCGCAAGAACCTCTTCGTTTGTCCGGCTGAAGGACGCGTGTACACGTGAGTTGCGTGCACGCGCATAATACCAAATATCTCGGAATTCACGAGGTGACTGAGAGAAAAAAAAAGAAGAAGACCAGAAGAGAGACTCTGCGCGAGCCAAGTTCCGAAATCGCGCCCATCGATGTGCCCCAAGTCGCGTCAAGAAGCACCGGGGAACACTCGTCCGATCTGTACATCCGCCAAACGGCGAACACACGCACGTGTTCCTGATTCGAGGACACAAAAGCGGCATGTGGGATTCGCGTGGGTGAACGAAGCCGCCGACTCTTACGTCTAACTCGTTCAGCGGACCACGGTGCTTGAATAAGATTTCTTCTTCGCGAAACGAGACGGATCATCGTCGGAAGAAACGAAATTCGCAAAATTTCGCAACGTAAATCTTTCGAAAAACCTTGAAATTATTAACGAATTATAAAAAGAAATATTAAAGAAAAAAAACGTTAAGAATAAAAATAGCGAAAATATAGAAGAGATGCAAAAGGCACCACGAGAACGATGACGGAGAGAGAAAGAGAAAGAAAGAGATAGGGGTGGCAAAGATGAGAGGGTTGGAGAACGATCTGGCTCGTCTCGCGAAGAGAGGCGAGCACTTCGCGAGAGAAACGAGTCGCGAGGCGACCGCCGCCGCCGCGCTTAACGAATTTATGTTACTCGTACTTTTAATGTTTTTTATGGCGCGACACGAGCTGCGCCGAGAGATAGCAGACAGCATAACAGGATCTTATGTCAACGACGGTGGTCTCCGCGCCGCGCCGCGAGCTTGTAATATGTAGATACTGCCCACCACCGAGAGAAACCCCATAAGGCCCGCGCGCGGAGTAAGCGAAAGAGCGAGAGAGAAAGAGAGAAAGACCACTTACGGGAAAAAGGGGGGAACCATCTTTACCCCCGCCTGCCTCTCCGCCAGCTGTCCTCTTTCCTCTCTCTCTTTCTCTCTCTCGCGCGCGGTGCCGCATATGTGGACGCTATATAGACGTCTCGAGAGCGACTCGTGGCGTCTCGACTTCCTTTTACTTCTTCTTCTGCTTCTTCTTCTTCGTCCTTTCGGTTTCTTTCTCGAAACGGTCGGTGAAAATACCGGTGTGCGCTCTCTCGCTGCTATACAGGGTGTGCTGTAATTCGTGAACTTGACGCTGTATTTTGCTAAAGGAGACTTCAAAGTCTCTTCTTCAAGAGAAACTTCCTCCGAAATTGCCTTCGCATTTGTTGCTACTCTTCGGTGGAAAAAAAAATGGTCAGAAGTCTGTGAGAAAAATACTTGGCTCTTTTGTCTATTCATCCGGCTGAACTTTCGTTCACGAAGAATCGCATTTTTTACGATCGCTCCTAATTGGGCAAGCTGTCGGCGTTTCAAAATTCATCGGATGTTCTGTCTTCAAAACGGCATGTTGCAGGACACCCCGTATGCAGCCGTTTCACACTCCCTGAAAGGAGACTCCTTGCACAGGCGAGAATGGAGATTCTCGACCGCACGTTGCGCCCGATGTGTGGCGCGTCGCGTTCAGTGATACGTTGATTTTCGCGTGTTACACGAGGTAAAACGGTACAATTAACAGGATGTCTTCGACTTGATTGCGTAACGTCCGAAAGGAATAATATCCGGGGACTCATTCGGACCCGCGAGGGAGAGCATAACCATCGACCGATTGTTCGACCGGCGTCTCGTATATATTTCTCCGAGAAAAATGACGAGCAGGGTGGCGGTCGCGTAGGTTTTTCTTAGAAAAGCTGAAACGTGACACTTGACAAGCTCCACATTTCTATAATTTGAAGAGTTACATGACCGTTGAAATCATCGGTCCTACTAAAACTGTCCACGTTTCCGTTCCTAAGCAACCCAGGGGTTCGAATCTTTGGCCTTTAGCGTATACTCATGAAAAGTGACAATTTCCTAACTCAAAAGCCGAACTTTGAGAGTTTTTACTTTTCCCAAATTCAAACTCGAAGTAAAGATTCATAATCAACGTTTACGAGCTCCATCGTGAACTTTCAATTTACACTCGTGAAAAGTCAAAAGATTCATAATCGACTCTCAGGGATTCGACCACGAACCTTTACTATTTACTCGTCAAAAGTGAACATTTCCTGACTCTGAGTGTCTTCACTTTTCCCGAGTTCCCACTAGAGAGGGAGAGATCGACCCTCAGAAGTTACATCCGGCGAATCGCGGAAGCGCGGCGGAGGACCTCACGAGCCCGCGCAGTGCGGCCCCCGCGGCGCCATGTGGCGGACTCGGATTGTCCGCGCGTCTAGAATTACCCGAGTCCGGTGCTGCCGCGCGGCCCGCGCGCCGCAAGAGTTAATTGGCCGGAAAACTTCGCTATCCGATACTCGGCTCGCGGCTACCGCCCCGAGATACGTTGCCGCGCGATCCATATTTTCGCCCATCGGCCGCGCGGGTGCACACGTTGCGCTCTCCCGAGATAACTGTACCTCGGCTGCCTCGTGCCTTCGTGAGGTCGCGGATCCGACTCTCCGTTTCGGCCACAGCGACTCGCGGGACAGGTCGCGACGATCGCGCGTCCGTGTGCGATGAAAAATTACACCTTGAAACTCTTCCGTAAACACACGGACGTGGACACCACGAACACCTGTACGCCGTCTGTACACAGGTAGAGCGGGTTTTGCGGGCGACCAGCGAGTACTTATTTACTGCAAATTTAATCTCGTTTGTTCGCTCGTCGAATCGGTCACGAGTACGAGAAACAATCTTCATAGAAATTTTTCCAGATTTTCCCATATATATATAGCAGATTCCCTAATTATAATATTAGAACCCCACGTTGTTTTAAAATGGATTATCTCTCTGCGATACCAATTGGGGGAATCCCATTTTTATTCTGAATATGGAATAAAATCTTTTTGCCACGATGAGCTGTGATGCTGATCAGCTGTTCGCTTGCTTCGTACGACAGTGTCAGAGTCGAGTGACAGTTTAATTGAATATTAGATTAGTAAGTTAATAAAGAGGATTATATTCTTGCGAATGGCGTGTGTGTGTACTTATAAAGTGTAAATATTTAAAGTGTTTCGTACTTTTTAATTTTGTTCAATCATAATGTAGTGTAAAATAGAATCTAGAAAAATTTTGGGAAAACGTTAAAGATGCCCAAAGGATCCTTTCATGTTTTCCACTTAAAATCGTACGTTTGAAATACTGGACCTCTAACCAAAGCCTATGTAGATTTCCCAATTAGAATCCATAATTATTTTAGGAAATCGAACTTCTAATTAGATCCCAAGAAATTTTCTACGCTGGAAGTAGAGACTCTTCGTCCAACTTCTCTCTCTCTCTCTCTCTCTCTCTCTCTCACACTCTCTTTTCCCCTATCTCTTCCTTCTCTGTTTTTTTCTTTCTCTCTTTTCCCCCTTTCGTCTTCCCTTTCAGGATTAGACGTATCTCTTCTTCCTTCCCTTCGTAAGATAGACATTGTTGCGGGTGGTCCACGGTACATATTGTCAGAGCGGCCACCAGGTAGTGCGCAACGTTGCCGCTTGCAATGTTGCAAACGCGGCTTTCTCCCCCTCCCCCCTCTCTCTCTCACTCTCTCTCTCTCTCCGTAAGGCCCAACTTCTCCTTGTACGATACACCACTCTCTTCGTACCTTTCTCTTTCTCTCTCTTTCTCTCTCTCTCTCTCTCCCTCTCTTTCTTTCTCTCTCTCTCTCGGTTTCGTTTAAGCAGCCGTAAGATCTCTCTAAAAGCCTGAACCGCCGTTCGCCCCTCTTGTTTCCCCCCCTTTTGTCCCTCTCGTTCCTGTCTCACCGTCTCACTCTCACTTTTTTTTTTCCCTTTCTACCATTTCCGCCACTTGTCATCCTGCAAGCCCACGCGACGAATTTAAAGGCCCCGCTGCGCTTGCTCCCTCTTCACCCTCCTCCTCACGTTTACTGCTCTCTCACAACGGGTGCGTTCACCGATTTTTCCCGGAAACCGGCTCTCTCTGCACCCGTTCTTATTCCACGTAACACCGGCGGAATTATTCCGGTCTACAGCTCGCACCAAAATCAGCGACACGGGTGAGTTCTGTTTTCGTCGCGGAAAAGGAAAGACACGATCCCGGGGGGACATTAAGACGCCTTAATGTTCTCTTCAAGACGTCTTCCAGACAATAAGACGTCTCCGAGGCGTCTCTTAGACACGCGTCTGTTGCCTTGTTAGGTCCACGGTAATTAGAAAACCCCCGTGGTCACGAAAATCGCTCTCGCAGCGTCCCATTTGTCCCATCGACACATCGAACACGTGCGTGCGTGAATGCGCCGAGAAAAAAGGAACCGTTGGATGGAGTGTACGGCGATGACAACAAGGGATTTCCACGCGATTCTTTGTCGAGAACAAGACATTCACGAGCTCTCGGTCTTCTTTTCAGGGGAAGGCGGAGGGTCAGAGGTCAGCGGTGTGGATCAGGGCGCGGCTGCAGGATCAACTGAGTCAGCTGGGTTACTTCCTGCAGAGGCATGCTGGGAAAGTGCTGTTCGTCGCGATCCTCGCGCTCGCGACGTTCTGCGTTGCCCTCAAATCCGCGCAGGTTCATAGCAAGGTCGAGCAACTGTGGGTGCACGGTGAGTGACTTTCATTTCCGTCCTTCCTTCCGCCCTCACTCTCGGAGGGTTGGCGATAGCCTCTGTCCCCGCGCTCGCTCGCTCGCGTCGATCGCGCACGCGTCAGTAAAAAATCGTCGCGGCAGCGTGGACAAATAAATCGTCCGCGGGAACAGAGAAAGAAGGATAGCCCCGCGGCAGCACGGTTAGGAGAGGTAAACGAGTCGAGGAGGAATCTCTCCCACCACGTGGTACATTAGTTACACGCTGGGTGGTCCTGCTATATTTACCCACGACCCGAACGCGTTAATTCGAACGACCATTGCTTAGCACGTGTGCTTAGCCGCGCGAATGAAAGCAGCCGCGAGGAAAAACCGAACGACGAGCTCCGAACATTTTACTCTCATTTCGTTTGCATAATTCGCGTTTGCAGTTATTCGCGTGGCATCGGCTCCTTCTCTCTATCTCTCTCTCTCTCTCTCTTTCTCTCTTTCTTCTACGCACTGCTCTCTGTCGCGCTTTATTTATAAGCGCCGAGCGAAATGCGCGCACGCGATACGTCCCGCGGAGTGTTGAGAGGATGGAAACTAGCGCTGTCAGTATAAACCGGCTATTTCTATGCCTGGGTACTTAAACTTACGGATATCACTCATATAGTTTTACAAGCTCAGAAAATTCGATTCTTTCATTTTTCCGCGAGTTTTTTTAGTTCCTTTCCGAAAGGAAAATTGAAAAAAGCGGCTTTTTAAGTTATAATTATTTTGTATCTGGGGATACTCGGGTATCCAAATTTGCAGATACTATTTGAATATCTGGAAATAAAAAATCTTCTCNTTTTTTTTTTTTTTTTTTTTTTTTTTTTTTTTTTACATAGATATGTCCCCATCATTTATATAAAAGTGTCCAAATACTACTTAAAAATTCCCAAACTCATAGTACTATCCGGATATTTGGATACCAAAAACTTACAAATATTATCTGCATATACAAAACCAAAGTTTGTTTAATGGAATTATGTTTTTCTTTGAATATATTTTCCTCGTAAATTTCTATAAAAATGTTACGGTTAAATCAACGACAAGTGAATATTACACGACATATATCATACTTTATTTTGACATTTTAATACAAAACTAAAAATTTCGTAGAGTATTCACTTTTTTTTTACTTCATCTTGATACTTTTACCCATAGAATGAAAAAGGAACCGGGATAAACCCGAAAAGCTTAAATCCGTCGGGGGAATACTCGAGATATCCGACTTACCCGGAAGTGACAGACCACTAGACGTAAACGCGTTCGCGCATAATTGGGATACATTTCTCGGCGAGGAACTTACCGTCAGTGCGCGGCGCAGTGACGGAAGACGATTCGACGGGGCGAGCGGACATTCCGTTCGCCGGGGTTAGAGAGAGAAGCGATCGTCGCGCGATGTCGCGGGTAACTGTATAGGGATTCTTTCGACGCGCTCGACTTGGCACGAAGAAACGCCGTCGTGTCCTGCTTTTCGATCGGAGGGAAGATACCACGGACCTCCTAGATCGTCTAGGTCGTTCGGGATTGATCCGCCTGACGACGGCGACACGACGATCTCGCGAATCTTCGCGCTGCGGACAAGTGATTTTTCCGCCCGTAGCGAGAATCGATGTCGATTCGATACCCTTCGAGTGACGAGCGACTGTTGCCGCAGCGTCTCGACCTTCGTTCCTCTACATCTTCCAATTCGTGCTCGACGGAAGCATTGCTCGCGTAATATCCGGTAACCTCCTTTCCGCCGATCGCGACCGATGACCGTTCGCTCAACGATCGGTTCCCGCGGACACGAGATACGCATACCTGACCGCCGTCGGCAGTCACGGCGATAAAGCCGCCACTGTTAAAGGATTTATAAGGATCGTTAAAGGAGGCGCGGAACGTTGAATTTGTGATTTGACCTGGGGCTCGCCTCATCTCTCCGTATTCCGACGCACGGTCGTTCGCACCGTGCGTCTCTACATTTATGGCCGTTGGCCTAATTTACATGTTATCAGCATTATATAATTCAGCATGTTTATTACACGCTCCTTCATTACGATGGAATATGTGATTATGTGATTTTCACGGGTGCTACCCAGGTACACCCGAACGCCCAATGTCGCCGATAACCGCATACATATTTATTTATATGGACGTCTGACTAGGTGTATTAAAAAAACGATGATTGTATTTTTTAAAACTGGAATTAGCTTTCAAGTGTCCTTGACGTGTCTAACCAAGTACAATCTTTCAGATAGAAATGTCCACCTCTCGAAGTTCCATAACGTCCCAGCGTAAAAGCATGTTTTGATATCTCGCTTACTTTCGCAGAGATTCAAGTATCTTCACTAAAATGGGATATCCTGTATACATAATTGCTTTTTTATTTTACACGTTACGAATATTTGAAATTTACGCCGCGCTAATAGAAATGTTTCACAAACGTAACGCAGAGTTGCCATAAGTCTGAAAAATCGGGTAAACTGGGAAAAATTATGGAAATTTTAAATTGATCAAGGAAAAACTGGAAATCAGGAAGATATAAAAGTGCTTGGAATTTTTAACTTTGCTCACACTTCCCTTAAATACTCTCAAATGCATGTTTATTTCCAATGCTCATTTTTTTTGCTTGAATTTGCATTCAGGATTAATATTATGTTTCTAAACTTCTTAAGTTTGTGTCGCTTCTAATAATATAACCTACCTTTCCTGCAATTCTTGCTTTTAAACGTTAAAATTTCAGATTACGCATTAATCGTGGAAAATTCTCCACTGTCGTCTGGAAAGCATGAAAAGGGAATTTGAAAATTAATTTTTTGTGGCAATCCTGATAATGTCTGTATTTATATAACGAAAAACCAACAGAAGTAAGAATGAAATTGAGCGGAATATGTCGCGCGAGTCCTCGATAAGCCTATGGATCCCAGTTAATCGGCCTTTCGGAAAAATCTGCGCCCGCATGTCTCGACCGAAGGCAACGGATGAGACTAACGTGCTCTATGCTGTGTCTATCGTGGTGCAGTCACCTCACGGATATCCGGTACGGATAGGGTGCATATACGCGTACGTTTCTCGACGTTTCGTAGTGTCGGCTTGTTGTTTCGTCGGATAGCGTCATATCCTTTTATCTTCGCATCTCCTTCGCACCCTCCATGGGTCTTTCGCACATAATTCTTCCGCTATTTTTCCGCATTGTACCAGTATCTCGGTGAATAAATATTCGGATACTTTTTCATCATTTTTGGCACCAATTAAATTATTTTGTTATCCTGAGAAAAAAGTAACAGCAATATGAAATTATTGTCGATGATATTAATTACCGATTTAATACTATCGTAGTATTTAACGCAAACATGAGTTTCCTGGCTGTAATCATTTTAATTTATTTTTATTAATTTAATTTATTTTTATTTATTTCATTGAGCGATTATAGTCGCAAATATTGAACTTTTTTTTTCTCTCAATACGATGACCCGTTTCGCTATGCGAATTTTACGCGAAAATTGTCGGGAAGTGCCAATTTCGAAGCGTTATGTATTTTCTCTCTTAGATCGACGTGTTTTCTTCTTTCATTCATCTCGTCCGGATTTTCTACTTATCCGATTTACGACGATATCCAACGTGATATTCGATCGTGTTACATTCTTGCGACAATGAGGTCTCAAGGGAAAAGCGATTACGATAACGAGCTTGGAAATACGCAGCGCCGATACGGACGTGCCGAAACGGACCGGCTGTCTAACATCCGAGGCAGCCGAGCGGACTTTAACGATCGACGCATGCAACTGCGTCCGGTGTAAGCGCGAAGAGTATCGGCTTTCAATCACCTGCACCCGTGCAGTGCCCACGAGCGCGTCCAGCCGGCTCCAGCTTTCTTTCGTGCCGAATTCGTTGCGCTATTGCGCCGGGAACTCGCCATGAGAGAAACGATGTAGCCCATATTAGCAATTATAGCGGCAAACCGCGACTGTCCGGGATCGCACCAACGAAATCCGTCTCAGAATCGAAATGATTGAACGAAGATTTCATCATCGGCTCTTATATGTATCTTTGACACGCGTCATTTTATCGGTTCGTAGAAGCGAGGTCGGGCGTTTACGTGTAAAGTATGATAGTTTATGTCTACGCGTAAACAATGTAAACTAAATGTCATGTGTCATCTCTGGACAAGTAATCTAAACGTTATGGAGCGGCTCGTCTTCCTCTTACATTTTTTAAGTCTTATTTATATATTTTTTTCTGTTAAAAACTCACAGGTTAATCTGAATGATAATATTTGTATATTAACATCTTTTATATTATTATACGGATATTTTAAATATTCGTAAAGTGTACTTTATATCTAACTGTACCTAACTTATTAAAAATTGATGAAATCACTTGGTTTAAACATAATGACACAATTTTAGTATTTTACGATGCCATGAAAAATCAATAATAGATTTAGCGAAGTTGATTTAGCGAAGTTGATCTTACGTTGAAAAAAGAAAAGATAAGTATTATATGCATATCGTGCCTATTGTAATCACGGAGAACACTTTTTTCTGTTAAAAATTCCACAGGTGGATTTAAATGATAAAAATTCTGTTATCCGCGTGCGTCAATTTTTTAATTTTTAATATTAAATATCTTCATAATTAACATCAAAATCGGATATGAACTATTTTATAGTTTACACCAATAATTTGTCTTTTCTTTTTGCACACACTGTGTTTAATTTATAATATTTTATATAGTTTACATTGTCTACGTGAAAATACAATTTAACGCGAAGGGAACCTGGCGGTCTTTAACGTAAATGCAATCAGGACCCTCCGTCTTTGTCTCTGTGCATCGTATTGTATTTATTACATCTACGTTACAACGAGAAAAATATGCTCGGCCAGTTTGAATCGGAAACCGAGCACTCGGCAGACCGTGCAGACGCGATTACCGGAAGATCGAGCAGAAACGTGAATGGCACACGCGCCGATATCCGTTCTCTTCTTTTTCTCGGCTCGAGCAACCGCGTGTGGCGGGAAGCGTTTAGCATTCATAGCGGAGACGGGAGAGAACAGTGTGCGGTGGAAAAAGATGAGGATAGCTTATTTTGCCCTCCACCTTGGATAAGAGAGCAACGATACGTGTACAGGATGCTTCAACGATTGTCACAAGCGAACGTTAAACGCGACATTTGATAAATCGTCCTTTCCCTCTCGATTGTCCTTTTCTTTCTTTTTTCTCTTTTTCGTACATTAGCGTAAACCTGTCCTTCACGTGCAGATTCTCTCGCGCGCAACCTGCAGGAAGATCGTGGCCTATAAATTACAACTTCTCCGCTCACACAACACGTCCGTTAGGGCGTAATTTGCATTTACTGCTACCAACTACAGGGTGCAAGGTCGAAATGAGAGAGCTAAGACATACATACACACACGCACTCGTCCGCCAGTCTCATCGGTGCGCGTTTTAACACACACGACTTAATCCAGAATTAGAGACGGAAGAGAAGTCACACGACTTGTCGAATGGAATTGTTCATACAACATCGCTGAAGTACAAAGTAACGATAATATAACTCTTCCCTAAGAACGAAAACATGAAGAGTGGAAAGTTTCACGTTTATATAATTCGAAAACCTTCATAATTGCTAAAATCATAGAGTAAAACTTACGTATTCGTAATTCGTACGTTTTCACTTTTAGAGAAAATTATTATCCATTAGGACGCTTGACAAATTCGTGCGAATTTTTGCAAGAAGTTCAAGGTCAATATTTTTCTAATCGAACATAATTTTATTCAATAATGTATTGGTCATTTTTCGACGGCGAATCATTGAAAAAAAAAAGAGAGCACAAAAAATGAAGCTGTACTAAGGATGTGTCGGCTTTGAGTTTTTCGTAAAAATTCGCACGAATTTATCGAACAGCCCAATATATATCTATCTATTTACCCCACCGATTATCGTCTATGAATTCTCTGTCGGTTCAATATATCGAGCCAATTAATTTCTGTTCTATAGATATCATAAGTATATACGTTCGATCTCGCCGTACTCGCGCGGCACAGCTGGACGTCTTTCTCTCCCTCAAATGAGACATCGTCGTAAGCGAGCCGATCGCAAGCTCCGATGCAATCCGTACGCACGCGCGCGTGCTTGCGTAGCGGTTCGCCGCGCGTGCAACAATTGCACAGCGAGTAAACGAAAGATGAGATCCTCTGTTTATGCGGCTGGCCGGCCAGCCGATCGTCCGTCCGTCCGTCCATCCGTACGTACGTACGTACGTCGGTGTAACAACAACAGATTCCTGGTGGGTCTTTGGACGACGACGATCTTCTAGCTCGCTCTCACCGCTTTCTTCTCGTTCCTCGTCTCACGTCCTCGTCGCGCTCTTTTTCTTCCTTTCGGCTTCCCTCTCCGCTCCTTCTCTGGATCTCCGTCGGTGCGTCTGCCTTTCTCTCTCTTTCTCTCTCCTCCCCTCTCTTTCTCTTTCTCTCTCTCGCATCCATTGGAAGGCATAAGGCCTAATGAAGATGTAAGCACTCGGCCGGCCCTCGTGCACGGTCGTGCTTTCGTCCTCCGTCCGTCTTTGTCGGACTAAGGCGACAAGGCGGCTTCCTTGGCCCTGTACAGGTTGTTCCACGCGCCGGTGTCGGCCCTCGACCGGCCCTAGTCCTCTAATTCCCCGATCTCTTAATTTTGACTCCGGTCATGAGTCAGCGACTTCGGCTTTCGGCCGGGGGTACTTAGCCCGTCCGATAAATCGCCGGCGTCCTATGTCGCGCGACAGTTGCCGCCTGCAAAGTTACATTTCGCGTATCTCTGTGTGCCGACAGATGCCTCTTCGCGACTCAACTCATCGGCGGCAAACATTGGTCGCTCGCGAGATCTCGAGCGTTTTCTCGAACTCCACTCCAATTTATACTTATCAAGGTTCGCGTGAGTGCTCTCACGAATGAATGGACGATACTGTGCGCTCTCGAGATTGATGCGCACTGGACGGATAGTAGAGAGAGGAACCGCCGCGCGAGATGGAGAAAGGAAGCATCGTGTGGCGCGGTGCCTGGGAGAGGGTGGGCCAGCTACTCGGTATAGGAACTCTCTTGTGGCCCCTTTTACCGACTATTCCCGACACAGCATCCCGGAGCATCGAGAGAGGAAGACAGAGAGAGGGAGAGAGAGAGTGAGCGACGAGAAGCGACGGGCGCGCGTGGTACTGAGCGAGCGACCACTGAGGAGGAGAGCCGTGGGAGGGAGGGAGGGAGGAGGGATGGGGCGAGTGGCCGATCGGCAAGGGGCGACCAGAGGCCCCACGACGAAGCTGTTTTCTCTTTCTCTCTCTCGGCTCCAGCTCTCCGGAGAGAAGATCCGAGACTCGGCTCAGGCACGCAGGCCCACCTCTGGTTGGTTGGCTGGGTTGGCTTGGCGCACAGAGAGCCCACCGGGCCACCCACCGCGACCATTCACCGGAACCGAGCCCCATCCAATCCCAGTGACGCTCATTCGTCCGCGCGCGCGCGCGGAAACTCCCGGGGAGGGCACCGAAGGGAGCGACACCGCGAGATCCGATGTCCGCAATTACGGGACAATCGGTCCGGAAATGGTTTCAATTAAAAGTAGTTGAGTCTGGTAAACCCCTACCGGGACCAGAAACTCGCTCCGGAGCCAGGAAACTGGATCACACGCGCTTTAAAGCCCACGTTAGACCAGATATTCGGAGATCGAGGCTTGCGAATCGAAGATTGGAACTGGACCGATCGGGACCACCAAGGCGAACCAAAATCGAAACTGGTCGACTCGTCGAGCTCTAATTTCCAATCCACAATCCGCAATCTCCGGCACGACACGGGCTTTACGTGTGCTTTATCCGTGGGTCCCCACTTTTCCCCGATGGATCCTAATCTATACCTGATCTTAATTCGCGCGTCGATCAACGTGCCCTGCCCTTCCCGCCCGCCGCGTTCGAGGAAACCTCGGCGACGAGAGCTGGGCGTCGTAGGAAACGAGGAATCGAACGCCGCCGCGAGGAACCGCTCGTTAATCACACGGAAAGGAAAGCTGCAGCCAGCGGAAGGGGAGGGGGGAGGAAGGGAAGAGGAGGATATGTAGGCGCGCGTTCTCTTCACACGCAAGAATTTCTAAGCGTTTCCTCCGAGACACAAACCGCCGCCGCGCGCACCAGTCAGGCAGGCGGGGCGTGTCGCGGGAACAAGGACCCCTAACGAAGCTGCAACACGTGCTTCTTATATTTTCACACGTCATAAAGCTGTCCGCGCCCGCGCGCCAGCCGGAGATGAATAGATTCGTCCCGACGAGCGACGCGATCTCGCGATGTCGAGTAAATAATTGGGACGATAACGGGGCGCGCGCGCGCGCGTTAAGGTGCTCGGACGTGCGTGCCGAGCGGTGCTTACGTTATCGCGCGTAGGGAAATCATTTCCCGTGTAATTTGCCGTCGAATTTCATGCTTGCAAAACCGAAGTACGCGCGTCTCAGGTTGAAATTTTAATTCTGGGGGAAAAAGGTATTCCGAATTTCTCTGTGTGAAATTTCACTCGGAAAGTAGAATGTGAGGGAAATTTTTCAGACTTTTCACTATAATCAACATAGTGAAAAAGTTGTAGCCGAGAGAACCATTTTTGTAATAAGTGTTACTATAGATCAGTGATAATACACAATAAAAAATTTTGTATCACAAACGGTCTATTGACATTTTCGTGTTTAAATTGGCTCGAGCTTCGTTTGCGTACTTATTGTAAGAAAAACTCAACAATGGTAGAGAAATTGTAGAAAATGGATCTTTTAGAATATAGGAAAGACACCAATTCTAAAACGAGCGTTTAACGATTCCTCTTCCACTGTTAAGTCGAACGTTCACTTTTGTGATTGCCAGTGGCTGCATTTTCGCTGTCCCCTCGAGCGATTTTTCATCCTTAGTGAGATTTCACTCCGAGGAATTTAGAGAGTGGGCATTGCGCATTACAAGGAACATTCTGCGGAAACCCGATATTCGTTACATCATTAAATTGCGAATTCACGCACGCAGCGTTACACGACAATTCATATCTATACGCCGTAACGGCGGCTCGATGATTCGTCTGAAACGAAATAAGGCTTAAAGTGCGAGACAGCGAACGAAGCGAGAATGGAAAAGTTGTATGCACCTGCTTCCATATCGCCAGAGAGAGAAGGAGGACTCGCGCATCTCTCTCCCTCTCTCTCTCTATCTCTCTCATTTCCCTCTTACGCGAGAACCCTCGATCTGGCCGGACATCGATTTACGATCGGACATATCAATCGCTTCCCAATGATCAAGTCGAAATCGTTATCCCCGGCCTAATAGGCCGCCTTCTTTCTCTCTGTAATTGGAAGATGCGGTCGTTAGACGGTTCAAAATATCGTATTAACGTCGATGATTGCTTTGGTCTGACCCTGAAGAACTTCGTAATGCCGAACTCGAGGAAACTTCGACAGCAGCGACAGTGAGCGAAACGCAAACTCGTCAGGAAATCGGACATTGTCGGGCGTGAGGAACTGCCGGTGGTGGCGGATCCGAGTATGCTGGTCCCCCTGCGAGCGGGCCCGCCGTCTTATCGTCGTCCTCCAGGATGCGGGAAGTTCGCGAAAACAATAGAAGAAGAGGTGGAATGGTGAATGAGACGCGCCGACAGAACTGAAAGACGACGCGGCCATTCAAGGGTGCCCCGGAGAGAGCTCGCTCTGGCTGGACGACGAACGAACGGACGCGGAGGAGATGCTGCCTCGCTCGCGCGAATGTACGGCTGCGATCACGGTAGCCGGAAGGGTGCGGATAGACCGGCGGAGTGAAGCTCGCCCTCTGCGAACGAGACAGGGACGGAGAAATAATTACAGAGACGCCACGTCGATAAATCAAGCCTGGTGCTCTTTCGCCGTCTCTCTCTCACTCACTCACTCACTCACTCACTCACTCTCTCCTTCCCTCTCTCTCTTTTCTCTCTCCCGTACCCTACTCGCCGTGTTCCTCCCTTCTTCCTCTAAGCGTCCTCTTCGTCGCCGGTGATGCCCTTTTTCGCTATTTCTCTCTCCTTCTCCCTCCCACCTCTCTTCTCCCCAACCGCCCTTGTCTCATTCCGTCTTTCTCTCTGTTTCTCCTCCTGCTTCTCCGCCGCTTTCCACCGTTAAGCCACGCGTTTCTTGCTTCGTAGAGCAGAGAGTAGTGTCTTTATTACGCTCGGTGCTCGGCCGCATTCTACAGGCCGACTCACAAATTCACGAGCTCTCGACACGCGTTACGTCACCGGAGTCCGTCGCGCTGACGGACGTGTGTCGTCGTCGTCGTCTCTCCCACGCACCCTCACACGTTCCCAGGTCCGCCTTCTAAGTTTGGAAAGGAGGTTTCAATGCCGCCGGATAACGCGGTTTTTCGAAGAAAGATACGTCCTCGTTGCGCGCACCGTTATCGCCATTAAAGTTGACCGACATCTCGCGATTGACAGGTGCATATTATTTAGTCAATAGCGAACTTCACTGGCTGAGCGCCGGAGAATGTAACTGACAGTAGGATCGAGCTCGTCGGGTTGGATTAACGCTAATTAGCCGGCGCAGCACCGTTCACGCTCAAGAGCTGCCGCGTCCTCACGCAGTGAGTGAACCGGAACCTGGAATGTGCGAGTCTCTCGTTCCTCTCGATGCTTCGCCTCCTGAGGTGTCGTCCCCTCCGCAGCCGACTGCGATCTCACTTCCGCCGGATGTGGGATCCTCTTCTCCCGGTAGATCCTTGGAATCCGTCACGTCACTAAGACGCTCGTCGGAGACGCGGAACACGCGTGTCGCCCCGCTCCCTTTGATCAGGCTCGATATCGCCCAGGAAGATCACGACGGCGGAGTTCGCCGCGTTTGAGAACCACTTTCGCGCCGGCGAGCAATACGGGTGGTCCACGGCGACCGCGTCGTGGCGGAACGAGCAAATACGCCGTCGGCATTTTTGACGGTGAAATCTGACTAGGTGGGATACCAGGGTACCCTGCGCGCAACGGCCGTCATTCTCGTGCGCCCCTCGTCCATTACTACTGCTCGTACGTGTAGCCGTATGCTCCTTTAAATCGCGCGCGTACGCTGCGTCGTCGTCTTCGTCGTTGGCCTCCTCCTCCTCCTCCGTGGAGAGAAGACGCACTTCTCGTCCCGTTTCTTCAAACGTCCTGCAAAAAGCGAAGTCAACTCGCACGGACGCTTGCACGCCCGCTTTCGAGGATAATAATCCCCCTTCTCTGGTAACTAATAAATTGTCAGCGATTTGTTTATCGAACGTCGTCGTCGAAACTTCGCTTCCTTCACCGCGTGTCGAACCGTTATTTTCGAGACCGTTTCGGGACACGTTCTATCGGCAGACTTCGCACGGGAACTTCAGTTGTTTCGAAATCGCAGAAACTTGCGCTACGACATTGTCTCCGATGTTTTTCCTTCGGGGAACCCCGACGGTCTCGCGAACATCGCTCGTCGGCAGGCTCAAAGTCGGCCGGCGCGAAGGAGCACGTGAACTCGTGAGATCCTTCTCCCGCGTCAGCCTCGAATTAAGAGAGAGGAAGATTCAGAAGCAAAAGGACGTCGACGAACGATCCCTCTCGTTGATGAGAAAGGGGAAGGGGGTATGTGAGACCAACATCGAAAGGTAGGAGATTTCGAGAGCGATTTGTTGAAATTGTTCTCCCGTTAATAGTAAGAGGTAGATTCAGAAGCAAAAGGACGTTGAAGAAGGATTCCCTTTCGTCGATATAAAGTGGAGCAGATACGCGATCAATATTAAAAAAAAAATCGAAGATTTCGGTATATTAAAATGATTACAATGAAAACCCATTAATTTCGAACTCAACGAACAACTGTGATAAGGATAAATTTATAGATGAACTCGCTCGCGATTCGATCTGTTGCAGAAGGAGGAAGGTTACAGAAAGAGCTGACCTATGCCTCGGAAGCTCTCGGTGAAGCCGCCGCATCGACGCACCAGCTCGTCATCCAGACACCGAGGCATTCCGGGGCGAATATCTTGCATCCGACCGCGCTCAGGGAACATTTGACGGTTCTGAAGGCTGCGACGCAGGTTAAGGTGCACCTGTTTGAGATGTAAGTGTTCCCGGTTGCCGACGACTCTGCCCACCCCTACCTGCCTACCTACCTACTTCTCTGCGCTTTCTCATTTGAATACGGAAAAGGAGTATCGATTCCACGCGCACGCGTTGTTGTTTAATTTGAAAACCGGGCCAATTAAGGTGCGATTAGATTATTTAACGTAACGGCGATGTAAATGAGCCGCCGGGTGCAAAAAGATGCGGGATATGTTCACCTGTTGCGTCGAGGAGACGTTTCTTTCCGGACAAGAAAAATCGAGATGTCGAAAAGCAGAGTGACGACTGAGAGTCGCTCGAAATTGAGTAGAGAACTCATTCATATAGAATGAATTTTTTCTCTATTTTGAATAATCGAATGAATATTTTTATTCTTATGTTTGAGTTAAAAACATAGGGTTTGCGAGCGGCAGTTTTTTCGCGATCGATTCGAGCGAGTTTTCGTTTGTTTCGAGTGAAATCTCACTCCAAGAAATTTAGAGAAGATTCTTTCTCAAATTTCTCTCCGAGTAAAATCCTACTCGAAAAGTAAAGCGACGGTCAAATCATTCGATGTCGAGTATATACGAGTGAATTCTTTGCTCTGAAATGTCGAGGAAATATTTACATTCAAAATAAGAAAAAAACTGAATCTGTGCCGCTCCACATTTGCTGAGAACGAGCTTTTCGCTCGTTTCGAACTCTCTCTCTCTCTCTCTCTCTCTCTCTCAAAAGAGTCTCTTTTGAGAGAGAGAGAGAGAGAGATTTCGCTCCAAGAAACTCAGAGAATAAATAGAGTCGCGCTAAAACAGCATTTACATGTTTACGAAATGACGCGAGCTCTCATACTGACGCGTACGCATCTGTCATTTGCAGCACGTGGAGACTAAAGGATTTGTGTTACGCGCCGAGCATACCCAACTTCGACCTGCACTACATCGACCAGGTAATTGAAACGCGCGTACGCGACGCGTACGTACTCACGACAGGTATGCGTGCACGCGCGAGCGCATACCGTATGAATGGCGTGCGCGCGCGCGCGCGCGTATGTACGCACCGTCTCGCGCTCCCATTAGACCTCTAGCGGAGACATCGATGCGCGCACGTGACACATGCGCGACGTGTCCGTTAACCCTGGACGATAAGTGGCCTTTGTTGTTGATCGATGTCGGTCGGTGAAGAACGATGAATGAAATTTATTGTCTAATAAAACCCGTGTCAGACTAGGAGATTAATTGGAGATTAATGATGTATGACCGATTGGAGATTAGAATCCGGCTAATTTTCGAGATTTCTAATTAGAAATTAGAATCAACTAATTTCGATCTCGGCTCGCTTCGACCCGATCAATCAAGTTCGAAATTCTTCGGTTTGCAATCTTCGGTACCCGATAATATGTGGTCTAACACGGGTTCAACGTTTTGAAAATCTTTTTGGCCATGTAGACAATAAAAGGAAAATTGTTCGACCATCGGTCGGTGACCATTGATTACATCATTGCGAAATAGTACGTGTAATTTGCGCGTACGCACGTGTACGTTGCATTCGTGCAGTAAGCGCGCAAGTAAACGAGCGAGCGCGTTAGAGAAGCGTGGTGGCGATGGTAAGCATTTCGAGAAGGAAAACACGATTTCTTGAGGTCCCCTCGCGAACGATGCCCGGGACCGGCTGCTTCCGGGACATTATAAACGTGTTTCGCGCGAGAGTCTGTTTTTTTTTTTACTCCCCGTCGAAACGTATTCACGGCCAAGAACGCGGCTGTCTACGAATGTTCATAGAGTGAGAAGGGCAGGGGAGAGTGGGACGAGGGAGAGAAAGAGAGGTTTCTCTGCGATTACAGGTATTCAAGATAGTATTCCTTTGAAACTGGCCGTCGTTATATACACTAATATACACTTGCATACTATGTGTAATTTTATCTGTACGGAGAAAAATAATTCGAGGGAATAGTAAATTTTGTTGACATAGCAAATAAATATATAGAGTGTTTTTTTTAATACTGTCCAGTATTTTAAGAGTTGATTTTTGAGAAAATTTTATATAAAAAGGAAAAATTTATATAAATATATATTAATTTCTTCACAAAACACGATAATTAACTTTTAAAATGTTGAACGATACATAGAGAAAATATATTTTTGGATTTAATAAAATCTCTTGAATTGAAACAAATTTGTCTTTTGGAATAGAACGAATAAACGAATGTTTGATTCCACAAACAGAATTGTTTAGTTTCTTAAACAATAAATATCTTTATGTCAAATGACATATTTTATTTGTAGTTTCATCTAAACTTTATGATTGTTACAAGAAATAAATTATTTGAAAAGAATAATATAAGTTTATAATTTTAAAGATCTTTGTTGCCGTACAACAAATATGTAATATATAATAAAATACATTTTTTTTTTATTGAAAGCGAAATATTTCTTCTAAATAATAGTTTTTTCTATCATATAACATGGTTATTCTAATGAAATATTGTCACTCAAAAAAAATAGTATTTTATTAAATTATGTTATTTAATTATGTTGTTTATAAACAAACTTAAGTTACATAAACACTTATACTAAATCCAAAGAAACTTTTTTCTGTTGTTTACTTAAGAAACACCCTATATATTTATTTATTTATTACAATATAAAAAATTTGCTCTGAGTTATTTTTCTCTGTGTGTATATTTTATACGTCACACTTGTCTCGAAGATCGTGAATATATTAAAAAAAAGAGCAATTAAAGCAAATTCGTTTTACTCGAATCGAAGCAATCGAATTGATTCAATTACTCGATCTTACAGTTTCAGCATCGTACATAGTATATTTTGCGGTTCAAATTGTTACGTCAGACCGTTGATGTGATTCGATTTTTACTCAACTTCGACTCGATTGCAATTCGTGCGAGAAACTTCTCTCTGCAACCCTGAAATTTGACACTTTTTACCCGATTTCGTTTTTCTCCCGTGCGCATTATTATTTTCGTATCGTGTGTAGCCGGAATCCTGAGATTCGAAGAAATATTTTTCAGTCGCGATAAAATGGTCTCGTTTACCAGTGCAAAAAAAGAATGTAAGACGAGCGAAGATTACTTTGTATACGGCGGTAAACAAAATTTGATCCGGCTAATACCCCGACGCCGACAATAACGATCGTCACACGGTTTTTCTGGGTACTAGGCCATTACGAGAGCCCACCTTCGAGTTCCAGGAAACTCGAATAGGGCGGTCCGCGCGCGCTACGTTCTTTCGTAACCCTCGCGCGCTTCACATCCGACTTGGGGATAAGATTATCTTAGATTATACCTCTTGCATCTAGACGTTGTTCAAACACTTCGATCCGCCAGAGTATATCCGCCTGAATGCTAATTTGAAAGGCAATCCTATCGTATTTGCAATGCGCATTTGTCGGAACAGGTTCTCATCTTTGTCGCTCGTAAAGTAATTCGCTGGTTTAATCCCTTTGTAATCTCGTCGGAAACGTCAGATCGAAATTAATCAAACGAAATAAATAAGCCTAAATAGCGGCAGCAATATATTTCTAGTCTCAATGACGGTGAAAAGTCCGTTGCACATTTTTCCAGAAAAATTCTTCCTTGTAGTTTTCTCCTTGTCTCTGAAAAACTTCGACTCGATGTATACGTCGTATTGCTAGGGGGAAAAAAAACAGGAATACCGATCCGACAGGTGCGAGGAGATTCAGCGATCGAATGCAAATCTACCGAGATACGCGGACGAGAAGAGGAAGACCCGCTCTCGATCCACTCTCTCGAGATGCAAATGCGCCTTTACGTATGCAAGCGCGCGCGCGCGGAGGTGCACGCGCCGTATCGGTTGCATACTGCGCGGGGCGAGGTTAGGAAGGGCGAAGGGCCGAGAACGAGCAATTAGCGTCCGGTAATGACGCGGCGCGCGGTGTCCCGTTGCGGTACGGACGCACCGTGTCAGGTGTGGTCCGGCCCCTCCTCATCCCCTTCCTCCTCCGTCGTCATTATACGCAAACGCGTGTTGCGCACCGTAAATACCGGTCTGCGCGCGCGGCGATTCCCTCTCGCGGTTGCTCCCTTTTGCGCGCGCGTTACATGAAGCGCGTTCCCTTGCAAAATTGTGGTGGTAGTTGCGATAGTAGTAGTACTGGTAGTAGTAATAACAGCGGTAGCGGTAATCGAAAGAGAAACAAGCCACTAAGATGCGTTTTTCACCTCCCCGGCGAATAGCTCACCTCTCTCTTTCTTTTCTCTGTTTGCAGATTTTCGACAGTATTATACCATGTGCCATCATCACGCCCCTCGACTGCTTTTGGGAAGGTAGCCAACTCCTAGGTCCGGAATATCCCGTTCATATACCGTGAGTATTTTCGCACGATACTGACATATCGGTGTCGGTACTTAACCCATCAGTTGGCCGTTACCCCGTTTACGCGGGACGCTTCCGTGTTATCGTCTAAAGTCATTCGATCGATGTGTAATTCTATCCCTTTCAGCGCCGAATTTCCGTTCATATCTGTAAAAGGTGGCAGTTTCCGTTTATATCTCTAATACTAAACCGAGACCCCTGGTGTTTTACTTAAGAACGTCCGCCAATCAGTGGCTACTAACAGGTTAATTTTCACGGTCTGGGCACGTTGACACGACATCTCTTAATCTTCACATACGACGAATGTCCGACGAAATCATTCAGATCTTTCTTTCGGTTGAGCAGTGGGGTGTACAAGAAGCCCGTTCAATGGACGAACCTGAATCCTTCCGGCATGCTGAACGAGATGAAGAAGTTGCAGTTCGCGTTTCCCTTCAAAACGCTCGAGGACTACATGAAGAGGGCCGGAATAACGAACGGCTATCAGAGCAAGCCGTGTCTGAATCCTGCGGATCCGGAATGCCCAGAAACCGCGCCTAACAAAAAATCCCAACAGGTAAAATCTCCGCTGGCGTGTTCGCGTTCTCTTCGCCCGAAACGAGAGCTCTGTCTCTCTCTTTCTCTCTCTCTCTCTCTCTCGATCGTTCCCCTCTGAACAAGTTCATGAGAGAATCGTGTTATTCGAATTAGCTCGATTGCAGCGACTGTGAATTCCACTCTACTGTCAATTCAGGTAAAAGTCGAAATTCGACGCACTAGTCAATTTTCCCCGAATACGATGTGACAGAAGCTTCGATACGCCGACTGATTTCTCAGCGATTTGTTCACTCATGATTGCCCAGTAGCGAATGGTCGTCGTGAACGTTTACGTTGCTTCATTGAACACGGATAAATTCAGTCAACGTTCACGCGAATTCGACGAACATAGGTCGCACGAAAGAAGCCTGCTACGAAGAGAATAACATGGAGACCATCGCCGGGTGACATTCGCGCCCGGTGGGACTCGCTATTCGTCGGGAATAACGAGTGATCACTTAGGATTCTTCGGCGGATACGATGACCGGTTACGCGCGCGCAGCATGTGCACACTAGTACGTATACGCGACCGGTGAGCGCATCGACTCGCTTTGATGTCCAGTCTGCGTTCCGCAGACAGCGGAATGAATATTTAACCGCTCGATTGGGAAACGCTGAATTGCCCTTCCCCCGAGCGAGACGCGTCTTGTTGGAATAAATGTCACTTGCGCCGACGTCAAAACGGCTTCCGTGCGATAGTGAGATAAGATGAGGAGAAGGGGTAGACACACACACACATACAAATATACACACAAATATACACTTGTCAATGTAAGACAGACTCGAAAGAACAGACGGGCGGGCGAAGTAAGGGACGTACACTCGACGTCATGTATATTCTTTAATAGAAATTGAACTTCGTGGGTGTCTAGCCATGAGGTAGTAAATTTGTGTCTAACGTCGTTGTTAGCCGGTAATGTAACGCTCACTTTTCCTAGTGATTCGATAATAGTTAGGTAAATAAGTTAGCTGGTGGTCAAACAAACGAAGTTACAGTTACGAGATGGAAAGTCATAACCGGTTGGTGATGTAACGCTCACTTCCGCTTTTTTAAGATATTTATGGAATAACGTATCTTCAGTTCTGATTTGCTACTTTACTTTTGAATGCTAATAGGCATACAGTAGCTGAAGTATATATTTTAGAATAGACAGCGTCATCTATCCTATCATATTTGATATGTAACACCTAGGCTGCAAAGCCGATGCTACATTTTAGCGAATAATCAGGCAGCAACGAACCAGTGACGAGCTAGAAAATGTAATCTAGCCTGCACTAGCCAGCTACTATCTTTTTACTCTCCCCGACTATAGATGTCGATACAAATATCATATCGTCTTTGCTTCACATACGATAAGAAACAAAGATAAGCTGACGCTTATGTCGATTTGTAGTCACTAAATGAAAAGCACTCTTTATACATACATATACTCGGGCTGTGCCATCCCCTAGACACAAAGTTACACGACTTTCAACCTTATATATACTACCCATAAGGTTGAAAATCGCTTATAGGCAACTCTAATTACAATAATAAGGTTAAAATAACTCTAATTATAACGGTCCTGACTTCACGTGTACAATATACAAGGCCAAGAACTGTGTAATTTTTGAGCCGCGGAACGAATACACGACGCCGACTGTACGAAAGCGCACGATTCCTGCGCGAAATGCTCGATGAGTATGCGAGTCGCGTGGGTCGCGCACGGCGGCCCATTAAAATAATAAAATCGAGCGACGTGCGTCATTATTGCGCTTCGCCGGTGGTCGCCGAGGGTATGCCCCGGCGCGCGCGCTCGCGCGGACCCCCACACACACGCGCGCGCGCTCGCATCGTATTACGCGACCGCCGTCATTTCGGTGTCATTAACATACGCACGACCGGCGTATACCCCGACACGTGCACAACGTGAATCGCATCGCCGCGCTCTCCCGTGTGTGCATTAACATCGACGGGCTCGCATCGGCTTTCCTTCTCTCTTTCTCTCTAACGCGCGCGCGCGCCTATTGCTATTTTCACACAGGTATGCGCGCTCTCGTACTCAAAGTAATTGCGCTCAATGGCCACGCGACGGCACGCATGCGAGACTCGAAATATTCGGAATGTAGCTGCGGGCGGCTTGATCGGCTGTCTAATTCGAAAATGAAAGCAGGGATTGCAAGGTATATTTATGCATATATGTAATCAGTGGCTGAAGAGCTGGAGCACTTTTTTTTTATAAAATTGTGTTATTAATAGGCTCTTTAAAAAAAAATTGACAATATCAGGCCATGAAGAGCCAAGCATAGGTTTCGTAGTGCTATATATAATAAATGCAATTATATACAATTGGCAGAAATCGAATTTTATGTATTGTCGATATTTCAATTTATTCTTCGAAATTAAAGTGGACGTTAGATTGGAACTTCTTTCATGTGTTTTACATAGCAATAAGATACATTTTTTTGTGCGTTTCACATTTAAATGCGTTAATTTCTAGTGAGTTTTATATTTTAATGAATTGTTCACGACATATTTGTGACTAATAGGGGAATTTGTTTCTTAACAATTCTCTTGCGGGAGTTAAATTTTCGATGCGTCTCGAAGTTCGGCGTACAAGTGACTGGGCTCTTCCAATGACGGAGGCGGAGTTGTGGTATTTCCACCCCGTGTTTCCCTTAAATACACACTGACGGCCGCGAGAGCGCGAAAAGTGTGGTCAGCAGCGCGATTACATTTCTACGGACTCGTTCGTGGAATTACATAACAGGCCGGGCCAGGTGCGAGGCGTCCGATTTGAATCACGCGTGCAATCGGGGACCTCGACGGTGGGTCGCGCGCGCGTGACGGTGGCTTTATTTGGTATGCCTTTGCGTTATATACCTGGGCCTGTATGTTTCCGATGCAGCGGCACTCGATGTGACGTGCCTCCGACTCGATTGGACGTTGGATGGCCCGCCACTTGGGATCTTTTTTCTTCCTCGTGTGTTCTTATGCGATATCACCTGTCGTTTCGTTTATTTTACACGAGCGAAACTAATGGCAATCGGCGAGAGCGGTGTTGTGTAAATTTAAAGGAGGCCGAGAGGTTTGATCTCTTGCGAAAAGTCGGTAAAACTTAACTCATTGAACTGTGCAGATATAGAAATTAATTGAATGCGATATCCTTTCATAGGCTATTTATATTATGTATTAATGATAAGAATACGAATGTGAGAAATTAGAAAAATATTAACATATGAAGCTGCAGCAGCCCGATTTATCCTGCGATATGTATTGTGATTTTGCATAACTCAAGAACGAACAAAAATATTTTTATCGTTGGTACGTAGTATAAATAACCTACGAGATTTCGATTGATCCTTATAGCTATAATAACGAGTTGAATTTCATCGACTCTTCGCAAGTTCAAACCTCCCTTCCTCCCTTAATTGGTTCTCCCCCGCGAGATTTGGACTTGTATAATTTTCCTTGACTAGATTGATTGAGGATACAATGCTTTTGCACTGTAAAGCCCACGCAGGGCTTTAATTTATCCTAATTAGTCCCCTTGTATTATCGATTGTGTGACTCCTCTGCGACATTTGTATTTCTAACTCGAACGTAACGCAGTAATTGGAAACTGAAAGACTCGCTGGAAATACCCTCGCGACAACAATCCCCGCCGATCAACCGTTCTATTCCTCATTGCTGGGATTTCTCGTTTATTCTCGCGCGATATAAAGGACAGTGTCCAGCCAAGTGGTTAGATCCGAAGCCCGGAGTCACGGGGGCGGTATGCTCTTTTATATAGAGCCCCCATAAAATCTCGCCCTGTGGGGTCTACGACACCCCCGGCTACCCCATAAGAAAGAACATCGCTCGAGCCACCTGTAATAATTCTTTGCCGGTGGAATTCCTGGCGTGACTTGACACGGTTCTGCCTTCGGTCACGCTTGAAAAACTCACCGGTGAAGAACAAAATGCGCGGAAGGGTGAGAGAGGCGACGGTCGTCGAGGTGACGGATGGATAAAGAAAAAAAAAGGGTTCTTCTCTCTTTGTCTCGTTTTTTGCCCCGGAAATCGTCGTCTTATTATCGCCGCGATAATAGAGCGTAGCTGCGATATATATCGTCAACGTCGCCCCGGAATCGAAATTTGATTTCACTCGATGTTCAACGTCATCTCTTCTCTCTGCAACAGATACCCGACGTAGGATCCGAACTGACAGGGGGCTGCTATGGATTCGCCGCCAAGTACATGCATTGGCCAGAAGAGCTGGTGGTCGGCGGTGCGAAGCACAATAAAACGGGCCACTTGACCCGGGCGGCCGCTCTGCAGACTGTGGTGCAGTTGATGGGAGAACGGGAGCTGTACGACTTCCTGGCGAACACCTACAAGGTCCATCACATAGACTGGTCGCAAGAGAAGGCCGCCCAGGTGCTGGAGACTTGGCAGAGAGCGTTCAGCAACGAGGTGAAGAAGGTGCTGGATGCCAACGGATCGACGCCCTACAATCTGTACGCTTTCAGCACGACCACGATGAACGACATCCTCGGGAAGTACAGCGAGGTGTCCGTCATGAAGATCGTCATCGGATGCGTGCTCATGGTTAGAACTAACTTTTGATAATTGACCAATTGGTTTATATTTGAACTGGAGTCATGGATCTAAAAAATACCCCCCCCCCCCAAATATAAATCTAAAATATATCTGAGATAGAATAATATTAAATTAGAATAATATTAAATTAGATTAATTAGACTGATTAAATAATTATGTGAGCTGTACATACATATATAATTATTTTAATACAATTATATTCGTTACGATAAAAAAGCAACTTTTTATTTCAAATATTAATTTCTCATCTCAAAAATAATATTAATAGGATAATTAATTTGAAAAGAATCTTAGAATTGTTTAATTATATACACAGTGACCACGTACACGTGTATTTTTCACTCCAGTTGGTATACGCGGGAGTGGCGCTCCTTCGTTGGAAGGATCCGGTACGTTCGCAGGCCGGGGTGGCGATAGCCGGCGTGATGTTGGTGTGCGCGACGGTGGCCGCCGGGCTGGGCTTCTGCGCGCTCTTGGCAATCCCGTTCAACGCCGCCACGACGCAGATAGTGCCGTTTCTCGCGCTCGGCCTGGGCGTGCACGACATGTTCCTGCTGACGCACACGTACGCCGAGCTGTCGGTGAACGAGGTGCCCAGTGGCGAGCAGACCGGAGTCGTCCTCAAGAGAACCGGCCTGTCGGTGCTGCTGACGGGGCTGAGCAATGTCTCCGCCTTCTTCGCGGCAGCGTTAATCCCGATCCCGGCTCTGCGAGTCTTTTGCCTGCAGGCCGGTATCCTACTGCTGTTCAATCTGGCCGCCATGCTGCTGGTGTTCCCCGCGATGGTCAGCCTGGATCTGCGCCGCAGGCGTTCCGGACGAGCGGATATTCTCTGCTGCTGCCTGCCGGCGGCGCCCAACTCCGCCAAGAACAGATACTCCGCGAAGAACAACGGCACGGCCAAGCAAACGGTCACCAGGGCGATACCGCCTGAGCGACGAGAGACTTGCACGCAGATCCTGACGTCGCAGAACGCGCAGAATGAGTCCTGGGTAAGGGATAAAATTGCCCAAGTNATATATATATATATATATATATATATAAACTTATTTTACCATATATGTCATTATTATAATAAAATATTATATTATAATAATTATTATAATAAAACAACAATATATTATTATTATTACATTCAAATGATCAAAAACCGAAGAAAAAGATTATAACGGAATCGGGTTTGTCGAACAGTGTACGTGGTTGGAGTGAAGTTTTATGATGCATCGGTCTAAAATCTCTTGAATACGGGATGTGGGCGATGTCGAGACAGATTTTTCGTTGGCTCCGGACTACTTCGGGGCAAAATCGGGCAGATCGATGCTGTCGTATCCCCGCTTCGAGCACCACCACACGCGGAAATAATAAATAAACAACAAATTCAGCGCTTCGTCAGCGAGAGCGAAACACGCTTTTCTAAGCATCCCCTCGTCGCTCGTCTGTTACAGATAGGTGGAAGCATCGACGTGGAGTTGGACAAGCAGTGCACCGAGGAGGACGCGCTGACCGGCTGTTCGCAGGATGACTGCCTGAGCTTCTCGCTGACGCAGCTCGCGGCGAGGTATTACGCGCCCTTCATCAGCAGACCGGCCACCAAGGTGTTCGGCATGATGGTCTTGGCGGGCGTGCTGGCCGGCAGCATGTGGCAAGCGTTGCGCGTGCGCGACGGCCTCGACCTGACCGACCTGGTGCCGCAGAACTCGAACGAGTACGCGTTCCTGGCCGCGCAGGCGAAGCACTTCGGCTTCTACAACATGTACGCGGTGACCGGCCGGGATTTCGAGTACCCGAACAACCAGCGGCTGCTGTACGAGTACCACGACGCGTTCATGCGCATCAAGAACGTAATCAAGAACGACAACGGCGGCCTGCCGGAGTTCTGGCTCGGTCTCTTCCGCGACTGGCTCAAGGGTCTGCAGACGGCCTTCGACAAGGACTACAACAGCGGCTGCATCACGCAGGAGAGGTGGTACCAGAATGCAAGCGACGAGGCGATCTTGGCGTACAAGCTGCTCGTGCAGACCGGCTACGTGGACAACCCGATCGACAAGACGCTGATCACGCAGGTGCGTTTGGTGGACTCCGACGGCATCATCAACCCACGCGCCTTCTACAACTATCTGAGCGCCTGGGCGTCCAACGACGCGCTCGCCTACGGCGCCTCCCAGGGAAATCTCAGGCCCGAGCCCCGTCAGTGGATCTACACCAACGACCATGAGCTCAAGATCCCGAAGAGCATGCCGCTCACGTACGCGCAGATGCCGTTCTACCTGCACAAGCTCACCGACACGCAGGAAATCACCGAGCTGATCTCCAACGTGCGCAACCTCTGCCGGAAGTTCGAGGAACGCGGTCTGCCCAACTTCCCGTCCGGCATACCTTTCCTCTTCTGGGAGCAGTACATGGATCTGAGGAGCTGCCTGGGCTTCGCTCTCCTGGCCGCGCTGGGCACGAGCGTGGTGGTCGTCGGCGTGCTGCTGTTGAATCTGTGGGCCGCGCTGATGGTCGGCACTTCTCTGGCGGCCGTTGTTCTCCAGCTCTTGGGCATCATGGGCCTGTGCGACGTCAAGCTGAGCGCCGTGCCGGCCGTGCTGCTGGTGGTCAGCGTGGGCATCGCCGTTCACTTCACGGTGCACATTTGCCTGGTGAGTGTAGCTTTTGGATTAGTTGCTCGAGCTGCTGATGTTAGGTTCTGTTCTTTTTCGCCGAACTAGTGTAGACTTGTAGAAATTCAAAGATATAGTTAAGACTCGGTGGAAGGAAGAGGATAAGAGTACCAGCTAGTGCCAGTTCGGCGGAAAAGAATGTTGGTTACCGGCGATCTTGGCAGAAAAGTTGATGATTTTAAGCGATGATCGAAGTATTAAAAATAGGTACTAAAATGGATGTAATTCGAGGTTGAGAAATATTCCTTTCGTCCCATTCCATCGGCTCTCTGTTGGCCGCGCAACTGATTCTTCAAATGCGATCAACTGTACTTTATAAGTAACTTAAGGAGATGCGCGGTAATATCATAATCTCAGATGATCGACGTTACGAGATAATATCATATAGTTATATACGATGCTATATCGTATACTATTTTATTAATGTTATATACCACATATATATTATGATATATAATTTCATGATATTATACTATGTAGTATTATAATATAAATGAAACTATAATTTCATTATATTGTGAAAACTGTTATGTTCAACGCGTAATTACTTCGCGTCTGATACTTCCGTACTCTTCTCGCGCGTTCATAACTTCGGTTCCGCACGATCCTCGCGGCCTCGTTCGCTGATACCGAGCTAATTCCTTCCAGAGTTTCGTCACGAGCGTAGGCAGCAGGGACCGTAGGATGCGTTTAGCTCTGGAGCACATGTACGCGCCGGTGATCCACGGCGCGCTCACGACGTTGCTCGCGGTGTCGATGCTCGCCTTCTCTGAGTTCGACTTCATAGTCAATTACTTCTTCCTCGTGCTGCTCTGCCTAATCGGCGTCGGCCTGGTCAACGGCATCTTCTTCTTCCCGATTTTGCTGTCTCTGATCGGGCCATCGGCGGAGGTGGTGCCGCACGAGCATCCGGACCGCATATCGACGCCGACGCCGCCGCCGTCGCCGGTCGTGAGGAGGTCCAAGCCGCCTGCGCCGCCCAGGCGATCGCACAGGATCGACAATGCCCGGTTGCACGCCGAGCCGTCGCTCACGACCATCACCGAGGAGCCCAACTCGTGGCACAGCACACAGGAGTCCTGCATCATCGTCCAGCCGGAGGTCAAAGTCGAGACCACGTCGACGTGCGGCAATCAGGTGCGTTTCGCTGCCGACATTTCCGAGTCGCGCCTCATTTTTGCGATCGACTTGTCGATCAGCATGGAAAACGTGTTGGCAGAAGCCGCGTCGCTGACGTCGCCGCTTCTCCGCGGTTTTGTTTTTCTCTTCTCGAGCATGACTAACGAGAGCGTGTTCTCCTTTTTCATTTCGACTAACAGAACTGTAGCGGATCGGACACGAGTGGGTCTAGTCAAACGTCGCCGGTTCCGTCCACGTCGCACATCACCACTAAGGTCACCGCGACGGCGAACATTAAGGTCGAGGTTCACACACCGTTGACCAGTGAGTATGCAAGGCCGATTCCCATGAGAGACACCTCTGATCCTGAAGTTTTAAAGAAGTGCGCTTCTCTTGCCGCTAACACGCATGCAAAGTCGCGGCCGAGTGTCGTAGAGATTACACGTCATGCAACCTTTTTCGAGTTTTTTTTTTTATTTTAACGCAATCTCTTGGGGAACGAATCGATTCAAGTCGGAGGAAACTGATTTCATTTTCAAGTGACTTTAAGTGTCTGTACAACGTACAGACACTATATTTCCTTTCCTTGTTGTGGAATGTTGTATATATTAATTCACAGCAATGTTCCTTATATCATTGCCGACGATATTTGAATTAAAAGCGTTTATTTACAATTATAAATATGTTATACAGAGTACCTCCCATTTTAATCTATCTCCCTTTCTATTTTCGCACATACTTTTCGAGAATCCTACCCGAATATTTTTATACGCAGAATAAAGGTAGAAGTCAATTTGTGTTAGAAGAAAAAAACTATATGATTCCATTAAAAAAAAAAAAGTGAAGCAGACTTTGAAATGAACTTGAATTATTGGCTATACAACGAAGTTAAAGTCACCAGTTTATGTCCCCCTCCGAACTCTACAACTTTTATCCGAATATATTTTTAACTCGACCTTACCTTGCGAAGATAAAAGGGGATAATAGATTAAAATAAGAAACCCTGTACATACGTCGGTACGGTATTCTTAGAAAGATTATAATTAAATTAAAGATTAATTAAATTGCATAAAAATAATTAAATTTAGTTTGACTGATGATTTTTGGGGATAATGAGCTATCAGTTTGAACATCTTGAAGCAAGGATAGAAAGTTAAACCCCGGAAATTCAGCTCCGTAAACGCCGTTACTTCCGAAGTATATCTTGACGTAACAATAGCTCTTTGTCTCGAATCAATGCGGACCGTGAAACGTGTTCATTTCCCGTGAAATTATTGTAGGTGGAGTGGATCGTAGTGAAAAATGCCGGCACACGGGCACCAGCAGCCGAAGGAGCTCGCGCTGCAGCGCGAACGTTAGTACTGGGGAGTCTTCCAGCTCCAGTTCTGAACCGGATACGGACTCTAACCCAAAACACTAACAACAAGTACCGGGGAGACCGGCAGCTACTGCTCAAGTACCACGCAAAGCGGGAACACACAGAAGGCTGACTAGGATAGGTTCTCCATTCCCCTTACCTCCTTCCCCTCTTCTCATCCTCTCGTAACCACCCTGACGACCGCTTCTTCCTCTCGAGCGAATAACGCAACACAATATAGTCTTGCTCGGACCTTAAGAACGAAAAGTATTATAGCGACAACGCGCGCAGCTCTCTCTCTCTCTCTCTCACTCACTCTCTCTCTGTCGATGCGTCGCTTCGCACACTCGATGAAAGAACTGTCCTCGAAGACGTTTCTCTCTCTCTCTTGTACGTTCACTTCCGTGTACCTCTTCTCATCGCGACACATCGCGCTGTCGGGACGACTTTGTCGTTTCGAACTATTATATTCGAATGCTATCACGATGGCGCGACCGACAGAAGCAGAATAGTTCCGACTGTTCTGACCGCTTCGCGAAACACTTCCCCCGAATACTTCCACGGCGCATCGAACGTGCGATAAAGTTTAATAAATCAATTTAATAGTCCGTTCTAGGTAAATTTTATATAAATTTGCGCTCAACACCGCAATAAGGGTGATTTTTGCGTTGTACACTGCCGTAAAAAGCGCGCAAGGATGTCGCGTGGTTCTCATTCTCAAGGTCTGTCCAGGCAAGCTCGCTCGCATGTGCATTAAAAAATCGAGCAGTCATGACCCCGTGCAGCAGAAGGATGTCTTCTGTACCAGACGCACGATTTACTCGGATTGGGTCGGACCGATTTCTTCGTGCGTACGCGTTATGTGAGATATGCAAGTTTGTCTGGACAGGCCTTTACGATCGTACAAGGCGGGATCCTCCTCCGTTCGTCTCCGAGACACCGACATGCCGATGCGTTCGTCGTCATAGTATCTATAAAACGCTCGCCGGACGAGAAGAAGCGTTCACCGTACACTGTACATACCTGGCCACGGGTATTTAACTAGGAAGCTAAGGTTACTGCCACTGTAAGACGCGACGTGTCTCCTAAATATAATCGCGAGGTCCTGAGAAGACGACGGACGACGCTTCGCTGAAGCGAGAATCGAAGGAACTTTCTCTCTCTCTCTCTCTCTCTCTCGGATATCTCACTATTTATTTTCTACGTTAATCATAATTGTGTAACGTGCAAGTGTGTATATGTCTATGAGCGGATACCGAATCTCCAAGATCTATTTATTATTTATTGTAATATTCAGCGTGTCGCTGTTGCGCGGCCGTGCGAGGACGGTGGGAGCCGAACAGCGCGGCGTCCACCGGTCGCTCTCTCGCGCACGCGCACGCGACGATGACGACGACTTGTAAAAAAATATTATTTATGTCGGAGTAATATGCAGAGAGTATTCTTATCATGTACGCGACACGGTACTTAATTTAACGAAGTATCTATTCCTATTCTCACATTCATACCTCTAATATGTATAAAGTTGTATAAATTACACGTCGTACCGTGACACTATACTCTCATTCACTTTGCGGTTTGCGCACGTGCTTCCTGAGGAAGTCGGGAGCGCGTCAAACGCTCCCGAGATTGCGAGCCCACCGCTCATTGGCTCGCACGGTAATCGGTTTTATGACAGAGGTTCAATAACTACAGTCGGCTTCATGTATGCTATATCCTTCTTCAGACGGTAATTACACCATTTTCAACCTCATACATAATCTAAAAATTTGGAAATTGTAATATAAATAACCTTGATTATAAATATAGGGTTATAGACTCTGATTATATGATGGTTTTGATGTCATATGTACATGTGTGAATCTAAAAATCGTGTAATTTTCGATCTAGAAAATAGTACAGCATATATGACGCCAACTGTACACACACACATACATGTACAGTCGGCGGATGAAAGGCCGCAACACTTTTATTTTCGACGAGTATCGCAACACGTCTCGCGTCCAGTAGGAGAATGTATCTCCTGAGGTTTACTAAAAACTTCTACTGAACACGGGATCCGTTTGCAAAACTCATAAAAAAAAAGTATTGTAATTAATCTGCCGACTGTGCACATGGTGTAAATATTATATATTATATATTAATACGGTGGCCTTTTATTATACTCTTACCTGATCAAGATAAAAGCATAATAAAAAAACTTGTGTATAAAAATAGTGTGTAAACGATGTAAATATTATAAACGGTGGCTTTTTATTACACTTTTACCTGATAGATAAAAGCATAATAGAAATACCGGCACATTTCTGGACTCCTATTGCGATTGTGACGGATGTCACGTGTATTACCGCTTGTCTACACCTGTCGTAACCGATTATCGCGCGAGTGCCTTCAGTAATGGCTCGCAATTGTGACCATTTGACGCGCTATTGAGTTAATGGGAAGAAGCGCGTGCAAACCGCGCTGTGCAAACGAGTGTACAATAATTGCTGCGCCAAGCACTTGTCGTAAGGTATGACTCTCATGAAATTTATGTATAATATAGAAAAGAGATTTTTGTTATATATATGTATATATATATATGTGTGTGCATGTGTATACAAACACATACATACATATATATATTAAAAGAATATCGAGTCAATTCTGTATACATATGCGACACTAGCTATTAGTATTTAAAGCAACGGAATGCGTGTCCGTGCGAGACGCGACTTTTCACATTGTATAAAATATATTTTGTATAAGTACGGAAGGGAAAAAAATAGTCAATATACCTCTAATATACGTATAAATTGCACCATGACTCTATTACTTTGAACACTTCTCTCTTGTACGTAATTACTTTTGATGTATATCGAGTGTCGGAGTGATTTACTTGTACCATTTATAATCCCATCTTTTGTAAATATAGTAACATTGTACTAAAAAAACGGCTGCTGCGTTTACTACCATCACGATATTTGCCGCCATGAGATTAAACACCGAAATAACAGTAATAAAACGAGTCCTTTTCTGTTATCATTTATTCATTATGTTATTTCATCATTGTTCATTGTGGTCACCGTTGCATAGAAAATGTTAAAATTACTACATAAAGATTTACATTGAGAATATCTGTAAAAAATTACAAGGATGTTCACAATAGTATCCTATCCTTTTCTTAATTTCCTGCAACACGAAGTAACATCGAAGGTAAATATTTAAAGGGTTATTTAACAATTACATTACAAGAGGAGGGGGGGGGGTGTCTATCATCTATTATATGACAGCTATGAGGGTAAGAAAGAATAAAAGCCATGGAACATCACATTAAGCATTACAAGGGGGGGGGGGGTGTCTATCATCTATTATATGACAGCTATGAGGGTAAGAAAGAATAAAAGCCATGGAACATCACATTAAGCATTACAAGGGGAGGGGGGGTGTCTATCATCTATTATATGACAGCTATGAGGGTAAGAAAGAATAAAAGCCATGGAACATCACATTAAGCATTACAAGGGGGGGGGGGGTGTCTATCATCTATTATATGACAGCTATGAGGGTAAGAAAGAATAAAAGCCATGGAACATCACATTAAGCATTACAAGGGGAGGGGGGGTGTCTATCATCTATTATATGACAGCTATGAGGGTAAGAAAGAATAAAAGCCATGGAACATCACATTAAGCATTACAAGGGGGGGGGGGGTGTCTATCATCTATTATATGACAGCTATGAGGGTAAGAAAGAATAAAAGCCATGGAACATCACATTAAGCATTACAAGGGGAGGGGGGGTGTCTATCATCTATTATATGACAGCTATGAGGGTAAGAAAGAATAAAAGCCATGGAACATCACATTAAGCCCTCGGCACAAAGTGCTTATTTTCATGCCGGATCTAAAGAAATTTAATGACATAATGTATAGCAGGAGGGGGTAATCCCGGTCACATCGTATTTCTCGCCTTTTCACTTGTCTTTCTGATGCATACTTTTATAGAATTTTTTGCACTAATTTATAATACAGTCCTAATATAGCACTAATTTATAATATAGTCCAGTTTGATGAGAGTATCCGCTTTAGATGACTGCCATTACCCCGTTTTACCGTACTACCTGTCGAGGAGTCGCGCGTGCAAAATTGAACACTCGCGCCACTAACCGCCGAGAAAGGGAAGTGGGAAAACCGTGCTATCTCGTGGTGAATTCCTGCGATCACACAGCCCTCTTGTATCGACTTCCGTCGTGTACGGTTTACGCAACAGACAAGCCTGGTCTTCGACCGACGAGGGTTCCTCCCGAATACTTGGAGTACGTAAAATCTTGAATAGAACGATGCTACGCGCCGTAGCGGCACGCGCGGCCTCGGCAGCGCGCACGGGTCTGTTAGCACCGCGAAGTGCGACAGCTGTCACCAGTACGCAGAGCGCCAGGGCATCTCACGACGGTACCGACGAGGAGTTTGACGAGCGATATGTAAAATTCTTCAGTCGCAACGACATCGATCACTGGGAAATCCGGAAGGCCATGAACGACCTGGCCGGTGAGTTGATTGCCGGCTACGACGCGTCGATGAAATTTACTTGTATCAAATGAACCTCGACTGCTACAGTAGAGTAGAAGTGCACCCTTGATATGTGAGTAAGGTGTTTTGTCAAGTTCGAAGATTTTATGAAGTTATAAGACAAATGTCAAGTTTGTATGTTTGTATGTATGTCAGTATGGTACCGAACATTTGATAATAATGCTAAATATTATGTATGAAGTTAAGGGTTATATTTGTATAAGGTGTAATTTCATATAAAACTGTAAAGGTTTGTAAAGTTACTTTTACTCGTGTCTCACAGTTTTGAAGGTTTCGAAAAAACTTGACAAAGTTGTAATTTTTGTGAAAAATTATAAGATATATATATATATGTGTGTGTGTGTGTGTGTGTGTGTGTGTGTGTGTGTGTGTGTGTGTGGTTGATATTGACTTTCTTTCATTAACAAGTACGTTACGTATGATTTAGGTATGGATTTGGTACCAGAGCCAAAGATCATCTGCGCAGCGTTGAAGGCCTGCAGAAGACTGAACGACTTCGCACTCGCCGTGAGGTTCCTGGAATCTGTAAAAGAGAAAGCTGGACCTTTTGCTAAAACAGTTTACCCATATATCCTTCAAGAGATCAAACCTACCTTGGATGAGCTGGGTATCAGCACACCTGAGGAGCTAGGCTACGACAAGCCAGAATTGGCCGTCGAATCCGTGTATCATATGTAACGAACTAAAAGAATTGATAATATAAATTCTAGTATTTATCTCGGACGCTGCTGTATGCGTGATGCAGAAACCTGCATGATGAAAGGATAATTCATCAGTGAAACTGAGCTTATACTTTCCATGTATTTGCATTACCAGCGGCATTGTTGAATAAAGAATCACAGTTGTAATTATCATCTCTTGATCTTGAAGAGACAAAAAGAAGACTCAAGAGAATATGTATAGCCATGTATACCGTAATATAATGATACCATTAATACATTGCGTACAGCTCGCACAAGATCTTGTGTTCAGCAAATCACATGTTGAAATCAAGTCGCGAGATATCGTTTGTACACGTCCTTAAAATCGTAATCAACGACCATATTTACAGTATATTTATCTGGATCTTTATTGCCACGGCGAGGAAATTTCACGAGGACAAGTGAAAAACGTCGAAGTGCAGGTAAAGAATAACGCAAAAAAGCATTTGACAGGGACTATGTAAGATCCCCTGGCATGGGTTGAAATAACACCGTACGCAATGTGTTAAATTGAAGTTTTAATTACATAAATATGTTTTTTGAGCATTTTTAACAAAAATCTTTTCCTCATCGAAAATTTAATACAACGCCATATCTCGCTTGAAAGATACACAATTGGAGAGCGACAACAAAATAGATTCCCTCTTGATGTATTCTCACTAAGGATATAAATCCAATTAAAATTGCTCAAAAAATCTGTCATTAAGGTCCATAAATTACTCCGTATACTCGCCGAAGGTTCTTGGATTTACCCTTCCTCCTCCGAGCACCACATAGACGACACATATTTATAAATCGCACGATAATGGAAATGAGACTAGGAGTAAATACGCAACGACAGTCAACCGAGTCATATACACATACGTCTATAATTATCTAAAATCGTAATACACATTTTTTTGTCGTTTTTTTCCCCCTTTTCGAATGACATTCAACTTAATTTACTGCTCCGTGTGCTTTCTTACAAACAACAAAGGGAAAATATAACATGTTTATTTTACACGTGAGTACCGATATATTACAATATTAATGTAGTGGCCTTGGTCTTAAAAAAACGACGCAACAATTAGTGTCTAATCATTTATGATACGTTCTTTAATAGTATTTACCTCTAATCTCAACACACTATTTTCCTCTATGATGTTATAAAAAACCTCTTTGGTATTATTACACGTGTGGTTTTTCTTCAGGGGCAGTTTGTTGTTTCAATGTTACGACTTTCGAAGATAAGTGTTCACTGTACACAGTTGAATGGGAATCTAATTTACAATCAGATCGTTGTAGTACTGATATTGAACAATTGAACGAACAAATAGCATTGTCATAATCGTTCCAATTAGACGGAACGGTCTCCACGATGTGAAAGATCGCGATGAAAGAAGAGCGAGATATTATTTATCGAAAGGAGAAAACACACCCATTAAACATCAACTAACACTAACATAACATCAATGTTATAATTTCCCCCTCAACAGTGTAAACGCAATATAACGCGTGTAACAATTACATTGTTGAGCGGGAAAATTATAACATTGACGTTACGTTACTGAATGGTTAGTATTATATATATTTATATATATAATACCAATTATATATATTTATTGGGCACGGATTCTTTTTTTTTACATATCGGGCACCGCAACATTGAAACAAGTTTGCACACAAAATATACACTTTCCGTTTTAGATACATTATATATCAAAATGGATCAATCAGATTTTTTTTAAATGCCACGATACAGTCCGATACTATTCAGTGTAAAATAGAATCGATTCCTTTCTTCCTTCCTTTTTTTCTTCTTTTGATTACCTTCGATCGGAATGAAGGACGATATTCAAATCCTGGTTTTTACAATCGTGTACACTCTCTCCACCTTGTTAGAAAATTAGTGCGTACATGTAGCTACGGTATAATTTTCAAGATTGGAAACATTTTACATAATCTCTCGTAGAAATATAATGTACAGAGCACAGAGCGTTCATTCGTCATTTTCAGCAATTAATTAATGTGTGTGTATGTGAGTCGAAGTGATGAATGAACGCCGCCTCGCTCCGTACCATCGTTATTATTATTTTTTTTTTCCATCGCGTTGATATGCGACGATCATGCGATGCTTTTCTCTCGATCATCCTAATCGAAGCAAGTATGTAGGTAGTGCAATATGATTCATTCATGTAAAATAAGACTATGGACACACGCCTCGTTGGTGCGTTTTGAAATTTCCAAATCCGTATATTCTGTTTTCTCGAAAACACACATCTTATATCCTATTTGTACCCATCAGAAATGCTTAACTTCTTTTTTTTTGTCATTACTTCTATTATCGACCCTTATGTACGTACACACACACATGTGTGAGTAATGTATGTATGCAAGTAATACGTGTATGTATGTATATATATACACATACACACATAAGGTGTTCCATCACTGTTGTGACACCCGTTAACAGGCAGATACTTGACATTTTCAGACAAAAATCATAAGACGAAAACGTCGAGAATACAATAGTTTTTAAACAGAGAGACAACCTTACAGACGACCAATCAGGCTCAAAAAAAAGAGACGTGCGCTCAGGTACGGCTCGTCACACAGTAGCAAAGGTACCCCGCGGGGCCTCGATTGTTTGACAGCTCTTGACATTTTTACGCCCACTTTATCATTTTGTTGTTCAATCAGTTGTTATTAGCACGAATCTCAATTAATTACAAGATCAATATGACAAAAAGTACGGAAAGTGGCAACATATCCGAAATTACATTAATATCATGAAAGAGGAAATAATTGGGCGCCAAGGACCTTTCAGTAGTGTGCAACCGAACGTGTTTGAGCGCGCGAAATCTTGCTACATATATAACTAGACATCTTCAAAATCTTTTTATTCAAAAGTCATTTTTTTTATCGACATTTTCGTTTAAAATCCTGATAAAAATTAACTCCCAATGTCACTGGGAATCTGCCGTTAATTGGTGTTTTACCGCAATAATGGAACATTCTATGTATATATATACGGTTAAATATTTCTGCAATAGAAAAGAAAGTTATTTCAATGTGATTTCATTAGCCATAAAAATAGGTTCGACGTTTCTTTACAGCCAACAAATCTTTGTTGAGATACAAAATCAAGTAGCAATTTTTTTTTCCTTTCCACTTTTCTACGTACTTAATTTTCTACGTACTTGCGAATTGAAGGAGCTTTGTGCCTTTATGAAGATTTTTCTTTTTTCTTTAATTAATTAACCAAGATGGCTATTGAGATCCAAGACGGGGAAACCGGATAAGTTACATTTCCCGCTGTTGTGGAAGCAATCGAGCTCTATGTCAAAATTATTTTCGACTCGTCGAGTTAATAAAATTTCCGAATAAACACTCATATNCTCATATTATCTCTCTCTCTCTCTCTCTCTCTCTCTCTCTCTCTCTCTCTCTCTCTCTCTCACATTGTCGAATTAAAAATAAATTTCTCGTTTTTAATTCTCTTTGGTATACCTCGACCTGACTCTACGACTAGATGAAAATATGTCCTTAGTATAGCTTGAACAGTACCGGAAAATACATTATCGATGACTTTCCATTTTCCAATAAACAGTACGAGATAGTTACATATATGCATCCCGGCGAATACCACAGGTGTCGCCTCATGTCGCTGTCGCGATAAAACGGATCTCTTAGAAAATTAATACTACGTCTGAAAAGTCGAATTGCAAAGTGAATACCCTCAAGCGCCTATGATAAATCTTGAGTACAAATACGAGTAATCTTAATAATCCGATCGATCGACGTACTCGTTCACACTTTCACTCTCAGGCAAAGACCTTCTTCTCTCTTTCTCTCTCTCTCTCTCTGCTTTCGATGATCAATCCGCAGTCAATAGGACATTATTATACAATGACTCAAAGAGAAAGAACACAACATCAATCGTTATTAATTCTTTCACACTCTCATCACTTCCGTATATCTCCCTCTCTTTCTCCCTCACAATCTGTGATGCAAAAACTCGATTCACGATATACGAAGTGATTTTGTATATACGGACTGATGCACACACATTTAACATTCTCTCTCTCTCTCTCTCACTCTTTCTGTTTTTCTTTTATTCTGGGCTAGACACAGTTTGTTGCGGCTGGCTATCCTCGTCCTTGATAACCTCGGCCTGAATAGCCTTCGTTAGAACATTAGCGTCCTTCAGGGATATCACTTGGAGTACCTGGTGCTCGCCGGCGGCGTTAATCATGGTCATCGGATGACCCTGTATAGTGACTGCCTCGATGCTCTCGCCGTTGCCGGGCTCGACCTTGGGCACCTGAACCATCGGCGCGACTACCTGCATCGTGCCGTCGCTCTGAATATTGGCCACCATAGTTTGATACATACCGGCGGACACCGGCACGGTGATCACTCCCGACACCGAGACGGGGTATCCTGCAACAGAGAAAGGAACGTCCTATCTGCTCTGCCTGGCCATCTCAGGCATGGTGCGATTAGATGTCTGCTCTTTTGCTGTATTGCAAACTGGAGGACGAGTGTACGTTCACTCGACTGTACTTACAGTTGCGACAATACTCAAGAAGCTGTTTGCAAAGCGCTCGCGATCGAACGCGTCTTTGCGTGTGCATACGTGCGTGCGTGTAAAGGAAAATCTTGTGTTACTTGCACTACACATGTTCGCGGAAAAATGGTTTATGCTGCGCCTTCTACGGCTGGATATACGCTGAGCGAAGGAGCAAGGAACGAGTAGCGAATGCAAACCTTCATCTTTAAGGAGATTCTGATCGTCCCGTTTTAATACGCAAATTTGTAGATACTATGCACGATATTGGCTGCACAAAATTAAAAATCCTTTCGCATAATTACAATAAATAGGTTTTTCGAATAAAGTCAACCGTCCTCGCCTAGATTAATATGTGTATTATAATTATGCGAAGAGATTTTTAATTTTGTGCAGCCACGTGTACAGTATTAAAAAATTTGCGGTAAAGCAAGACGACTGCAAGATCTTCTTAAAGTAAAAGTACCAATGCCTGAACAAGTACTTAACTGTGAACATTCTCGTTGTTTTGGTCTTTAAATACGAATATTTAAATGTCCAACATAGAGTATACATACATACATACATACATACATACATAGAATATATACAAATATTTTATGTTGAAAGTTTGAATATTCGTACTTAAAGACTAAAACAACAAGAATGTCCAGGCATTGGTACTTTTACCTTACAATTTGAAAAGTGTGTACGCCATGACAAATTCAAACGTAAAGTTTTCGATTTGCTCACAAGATGGTTTATCGAAGAGAGTTCGCGCGAGTTTAAACCCAAACGATTCATATTACACATTCGCCGTTCATTCATCGTTCGTTCGCCCATCTTCTCTCGTGAAACGATCGTGCTGCCAGTTTACGATACAGTCGAACATCTACTCAATTATTGATACTTCGTAGAAGTGCGGAGCGCGGCGTCACGATGTCTTCGCAATTCGCAAAGCCAAAGAGTAATATCGATCTCACCATTAACACGTTCGTCACCACCGTTCATCACTTGGCAAACCGTCCATCACAGACCACTCTGTACTTTCTTTCATATAGCAGCGTGAAACTGATTTCGAAGTTTGTTCACACACGCACGCACGCACGCACGCACGCATGCACGCACGCACACACACAGGGCACAGAATGAGGAAGAGTTCTCGCTGTCGTACACGTGTGTGACGCATGGCGGCGAACGTGTTAACAGGTTGTGCTGAACGTGCTCTATTGAGGAGAGATAAATGTACTTACTACGATTTAAGAATCGATTCTCTCTGGCACAATCGTTCGACTTACTTGAAAGCAATCGCATGGTTCGCGCTCTATTGTCGTACAACAAATAAGGCGTCTACGAGGGGCGGCTAGTGTTCGAACTGCTTGCGACAAAGCATCCGACATTAAACCGCGAATTTTCGCGCGACGCACGCGCGACGGACGAGGCAAAAGCGCGGTGGCAAACGTCGTGGCCAAGGCGCGCTGCCGTTTTTGCCCCGAGCAGCTTGAACACAGGCCGCTGAGAACATAATAATATATACAAAATAATAAAACATCAACAAAAAATACTCTATGTACAGCAAGTTTATTTTTCCTTCGTTTAATCAAAATCAATAATCAATCTTCGGTGATAACGTCAAAAACGTATATCCACCAATCTCTTCGGTGATAAAATGATCGTGGTAAGACAGTTTCTTTCGTTACGAGTTATGACAATCGCCTACCGCGATTTTGCCTGAGGTGTTCCAGATTTAAGAATCCGTGAGCGACACGCGCCAAAAATTATTGCGAATTAACATACTCGTCTCATAATTATATTACTTATAATCCATCGCAAAACCGCCCGCGATGGGAATTCCTTCGCGTGTTACGAGCAATTCGACGTCGTTTCACGCGTGTTCGATACTGTCGGCGTTGAAAAATTGTGTATTCGCGCGGCAGAATTTTTCGCTAAAATGCATGTGATTTTAAAATCACTCATCCGAATATTATACATTACAAAATGCATAATACACTTCGACCGATATATACTACGTGCGTGCGTACGTATACGATTGAGAAATCGGGCGTATATACAGGGTGTTTCACTTCTAACGTATTATTCTTTTAACATTCTCTTCCGGCAATCGGCGGTCATGGTTTCCTCGTCGAAAACGGTCGAAACGTATATAAATTTTCGATCACAGCTCGATCGGAGCGGAAGGAATTTTGGCGAAATAGTCTGTTCGAATAAAATTTTCATTCGGGACTTGGTCGCAACACGAGCAATGTTACAAATTTGACGATTGAAGGTAGCGAAACGCCACCTTCCTGGAAAATTACCTTCCCCGATATGTTCGCTGAAGAAACAACGTTCCTGAATTGTCCGGAGGATATGTCATTGCAAAATAATGCGATAGCATTACAGCGAAAGACACTCTACACGTACATATATCACATAAAGTACCTGCCGTCTTTCTCTCTCCGTACTATTTTCTTTTTTTACGTTATGCACGATTGTTTGGACGAAACGTTTTCCGCCGAAATCAATAGATAGCGCATGAATGCATCAAACAGTAACACGATGCTGCATGTATTATTCGGTCATATCTGCGGTTTCTGCGTTTTCTGCCGGACAATGCAGGAGATGTTAATGTCAAAGAACACCCATCCATTTGAATGCTACTTGAACACTTCAAAGTCCAATTACCGTGAATTCTTAAAAAAAAAAAATCGAATAAAGCTGTGCATAGCTCCATAATAAAATTGCTATATAATATATATATATATATGTACACAATACGGGACGGTACGTAAAAACTAATTCACTTCCTACTTCGTTATACAAAACAGTACGACATTCACAGTAAGACACGATTCCCTGATTGGAGCACAGCGTACAGCATGCAAAGTAACAAAAAGAACTTATAGACAATTAAAAAAAAACCAAGTCACTGCTCGAGCAGCTCCTGGCCGGCGACGGTGCAGAGCCTATAGAAAACTGTTTTACCGTGTCCGTCTTCCCCGGTAAGGATGATTTGGCCGTCTTGACTTAACGTTGCTTCTGTAACGCTGTTCAGATCAACGGCTACACTAGCACCCTCCGCACTGCCGGCCACTTCCGCTAGTGTTTGCACTTCTCCTTGACTCGTGTGGATCTAAATACGATCAACAAGGTGAGACCTCGCGCGGGCGACGAGATACAATGACATTTCAGACATTTCGCGAATTGTTCTCGAAAGGGAGACTTACGGTAGCAACTCCTTGAACCTGAGCTGTCGTACCATCTGGTAACGTGATAATTGGATTACTAGGATCCATTTGTATTATAGAAACTGTACCATCTGGATTGGTTATTGTCTGCAATACAGCTGTCGGATACTGGGCCGTCATCTGTAAAACGAATGGCACGATTATTGATCTCGTTCGACATCACATCAAGGTTGGAGCAATTAAATAATACAATGGTAAGAGAAGTGCAAATAAACTTGTTCTCTTAGATTATTGTAATTCAAAATATATATGAACAATTCTTGCATATACATAAAGCTAATGATAAGAATGATAACAATGAAAAGCAAATGTAACTCAAATAAGGGAAACCAACCATGCGAACGAAAACGTGAAAATCGCCCTTTTTTTATTCTTTTCCTTTTTGTTAAAAAAAGGAAAAAAATAAAACACATTGCAGATTCTTAATTATTTTCTCTATGAAACGTAGAAACGACATGACTAATAAAAACAATACGTTATTAGATGCCGGTTTCGAGGAGATATAAAGTCTGAAACACGCAAGAAAGCCGCGAGTCTCGAAAGTAAGTTTCGATTCAAGATCTCCGTCGTGATGTGTTTCATTCTTCGTATCTACTTGATCTACGATTTTTCTCAACCAAATGTACAAGAGATAGCCAATGAAAGAGCCTAAACATAGATTCTTCGATCTGTACTCTATCCACTCCCACCTGAGTGGCAGTGGCAAGAGCTGTGGGAGACGCGGCAATGATTTGTGCTGGCGAAGAGTTTCCCTTAGATGAATCCGTGCTGTTGAGGCGAACAACTCCCACCGTCTGTTGCTGTTGCGACTGTCCACTTTGCCCTTGATTCGACGACGAGTGCGACTGATGCGACGAAGAATGGGGAGTGGCTTGCTGTATCAGAACATTGGACTTGTCGTCTTCTTCGCTGAACGCCGGCAGAAGATCTTCCCTTCCGTGGAATTTATAACAATTTATTACAATTTGCCGTAACGCGTGGGTCCACGAAATCTGCAATCGATTAAGATCGTTTAGATGTCGTCGTGTGCATACCGTAACGTCGTAAAATCGGACTCGAGAGTATTTTTCTAACGCCGCCAGGATGCTTTCCAACAGAGAGATATAGATAAGCACTGTTGCGACATTGTGTTAACATGCAATCGAGCACAGCGCAAAAGTGCTTGATGAAACATAATTTTTGAGTCATTCGTTATAATGTATACTAGATATATCGACAAATATTACATATAATATCTTGGAATGAAGCAAGTTTTGATCACTCCAGGAGTGATTAAGCATCACGGCCTCTACTAGCCAATTACAGAATTTAGAACGTCATCAATCGTTCCTGGAACGATCCAAATCTACTCCAAACGAAAAAAGCTAATAATTTTCTCGTCAATCACAACTGTTATTTGTTGTTATTACTAAAAATATTTACTATTTAACATAAATACTGCAGAACATCAACTGTTGTTTTGTCATAATTTTGACATCTATATATTTCTTATATTTTATTACAATAAGTATCATGTAAGAGACAGATTTTCAAGAATGGTCACAAAGAGAGAAAACAATAAGCTTAATTCGAGTCTGATTAGAAGTCATCCTGGGCAAAATTGGACTTGAAAGTGGTGCGTCTCACAGATCGGTGGCGCACGTGTTGAGTTACCTTCTGCTTCTCGTCCTCCGACCGCGCGTCCATCCGGACGTTCGCCCAAGGCAGCTCTTTAGGCCACCAAGGCGGTCGCGTGCTGTCTCGGCCCCAGCCGGGTTTACCTCGGCCGGTCGAATATTTCAACATTAGTGGAATAAAAGCCCGAAGTTGGGCCTGTGTCATCTTCTCCACTGGCGTTGGTATACCGTCGATTATCAGAGGCGGCAACTCGTACAGAGAAGGATCGTCCTGCACCGGCGGCGGCGCCTGCTGCGCCAACGCGTTCTCCAATTCCTCCATGATAACGCTCCTTAGATTCTTCACTACATCTTCTAACGGTTTCGCCCCGAAAACTTTGTAACTACTATTTGGCTTACCCGGAGTAGCCACCAACACTACCGCCTGTTGTCCAACTCGCGTTGCAAACTCGTCGATAGTTTGCTGCAATTGTCAAACGATATGTATTTATTGGCCGACGCTATCTTTTCGAGACACTTTCCATTCATTACGAGGCGTCCAGAGCGAGTGATAAGTCAATATTCTTCGAGACTTAAACGCGATGTATATCGTATACAACGTACCATATGTGGACTAATATTCTTAGTCAAAATGGTTGACTTGTCAGTCAGATAAGACAACGTTTTAGACCTTGAGTTTTTGTTTTAAGTAATATACGTTAACTGCGTTGTATTTGGAGTCTTAAACTAAAAGCCGTTCTGTCTGCGATAGTCCATTTGAATATTATCCTAAAATTACAAGCCAACAATTCTGCTAAGGTTTTCACTCTCCTTTCCGAATGCCTCATAATTATTACTATTAATTCATATTAATACCATTATGTGTATCGTTTCACTTTTCATCGTTGAAAATCGCTAGGAAAACTACTCGTACAGTGAAAATATAAGGAATGCAACAATGTGGCAACAATTTTTCATTAGACATGTACGCTGATATAATTGCACTAGATATTGTATTATATTGTACTTACTCTAAGTTTTCTGAGTAGTCTGTTCTGTTGTCTCTTCCTGATACTGGGATTGGTTTCGAAACTGTGGGGACGTTTCCGTTTTTTGGCCGACACGATAGCAGCTGCAGCAGCTACTCCAACTGGTCCTAAGGACATTTTATTATTGGACGAATGTTTCAATCGTTGCAACTCCTAAGTATCTCGATATGTCAATACAATGGAAGATAAGAGGATGGAGGAACTAATTTTGATAATGTCATCGGTGATAACGGGACGTAACAGACGCTCATTTATGCAGCGGGGGAATTAATTTTAACGGATCATATTGGCATATCGAAAATATACATGTATTTCTAGAGCATTCAAATAAGGATGCGCAAGCAACAATGATATGAAATTTTATGAACAAATAAACGAAAAACCCGTGTACAAAATGTAATCACATACAAGATATTAGTGAACAGAAAAAAAAAATTAAAGTAAGGATACAGCATACACAGACACTATGAAATGCATACAGTATTGATGAGTTTGACCAAATAATCGTTGTGCAAATCCATCCTAGATTATTATGTGATATAAAGAAGAAATGAATGATGTGAAATTAGCAAGCTATGAGCTGTCTTTTGATGTTATCAGGCTTCGAACACTTCAAATTTGTGTAGAGAAAATCTGTCTCTAAATGATGACAATATTCCAGAATTGAAAATCACAATCATGTGTTCATTTGTTAGCCACTTGATGTAAGTGACGGAATCATGGACACCACGACACTGAACTGAAATAACTAAACCACAGTACAAATCCATTGATTTCCATTAATATCAATTGTATATAAATTGTAATAGAATTTTGCAAACGTGGACGTGCAAACGCGTCGAATCGAAATCCGTTTTGCGTTTACTGCTGAAGCGTTTTGTTTACATCTCAGTGGTGTTTCTCAATACCTTAGACAAACCTATCCGAGATCCTGAAGACAGTGTTGCATTCGACTCTCAAGTAAACACAGTTATGGATGAATAGAAAAAAAAAAAGTGAGAAAGCAAAAAAATGGAAATCACCATTAATGTGTTTGTATTGCCAACCTGCAGCAGCGAGTTGAGCTGTGACATCATCGTCCATGGCAGCTGTGAGGAGATCTCCCTCCTCATACGTTTCCGATCCACTACTAGGTTCGTCATCGTCGTCGTCTGAGATTCTGTCCATGTTACCACTCTCTGCGTTGGGCAGAGATACCATTTTCTTCTCCTTGTCACCCGTCTTGATGGTTTCTATTGCATTAACCACCGAACAAAGCGATGTTGATCTGGCAGTTTCAATTTTTTCTACATCACCTTAACCTGGAATAACCAAATAGGTCAATTTTTAGCAAAATATTCAGGATAATCAAGTTAAATTATTCTTGAGTAATCTTGTGAGTAATAAATTATCGGTAAAACTTGCGCAACACAAGCGATAATTGGTTTTTACTCTGCAGCGAATAATTGTGTTTAATCAATCTCTTTATATAGGTGATATAAAAGATACAACGAATATATATACAAAATGTGCATGTATATTGAAATAACCATCAAGCCAAGCACGTGTAGAAAAATTCTCGCGTTTCAACCGAACCGGCAAAAAGAGAGTATTAAAACCGATTGCGAAACTACCGAGGCCAGAACGAGGAATATTTAATTAATCGCAAAAAGAAATCGCAGATACATATACTATCTGCGAACGTTCGATGATCGCCGCGATATTTACGCCGCGTGCTGCGGCAAAAAATATCGCGACACGCGAGAGACGCAACGTGCAGACAACACGTGTCTTGGCTGGAAGGTATACGTTTGTATGTACATCTCGCGCAATTGACGAGAGGTCAGCTCGCGTCTGCGGGCGACGGATCGCCTTCCCCTCAGACTTCCACGACGTGGAGCACACATCCTCTCGATGAGCCCGGTGGTGCGGCGGTATGGCGAAGATACGATGTGCAAGTAGCATAGCCCGTAAATACAACTAGTTACGACGGCGAAGACGACGAAGGTGAGAGCGATGACGACGACGAAAACGATGACGAAAACGACGACGAAAGCGACGACGAAAACGACGGCGAGAACGACGACGATGCCAAAAGGAACGTCCACTGCCGCGACTTTCGTTCTCCTCGCGGCATCTCACTCCCACGCACGCAACGCGTTGACAGACGACGACGGCGGCGACGAACGGACAGACCGACGGACAAACGACGACAACACACACGAGACAACGTGCGCTTTAATAAAGAACGCCGCGTGAGGGGCCCGCGAAAAAAAGGGAAATAGAGAGAGACACGAAGCGCACGTCTCGTCGGCCGAGCGAGAAGAAGAAGCGGCACGCTCGTCGCTCGCGACGGCAGAGAGGGAGACGAGGGATATGCGCGTTTATTCGGGCCGATACTTTGGGGGGGCAATGAAAATGCGCAGGGCACACGCAAAAGAGACCACCACCTCCGGGTAGCCGCGGAGCTGCTCACGACGACTGCTCGGTGACGCGGTAGCGGATGGAGCAGGCCCAGTGAAAGTCGCGAGTTGCGTACGCACCTTGGTGTGTCCCGCGGAGTGGATCAGGGAGGGCTCTCTCGCACAGGGCTCTCTTCGCGTCTGCGGGGAGACCGCCGCCTCGGCTACGCTCTCGCACCACGCCCCGCGCTGCTCACGGTCGCGCGGACGCTTATCATCACCGGGCGGTACCAGCGGCGGCGATCGCTACGCTCGACAGAGCGTTTATCTCAGGATGCGTGACGCGCGACAACGCTAGCCGCCATAGCCGGTATTCGGCGGCGGGCGTATCGATCGGTACCGAGCGGGCCTCCATCACCACCACAACAAACGCGACCGCGGACCGGCCATCTTGGTGCTCGCGAGCCTGCGCGATGCACGCCCGCCCGAGCAGACGATCCGGAATTGCCGCGATTTCGCGGACGCGCTGTACGCTACGGCGGAGCGGGGCCGGACGGTGCTTACTTACGTGTCGAGTGTGCGCGGCCGCCGCGTCGGCACTCACCGTTTGCCCGTGGAAAGTCCGTCAAACGGCAGCAGCGATCCGGGAGAACGCCAACGCCATATACATGTATACAGGCCGAGGATAGCGCGATTGGCGGGAGCCCGTGGGGCACGCGTCATGGCGGACCGTGCACAGCCACGGCCATTGGTCCGAGGGACACGTGACTGCAGTGCCGCGGCGCGACCAGACGTAACGTCGGCTGACATAACCTCCGTGCCGCTCTTCCGTTCCGACGGATTTCATCATCCCCGACGGTCGTCGTGAGCCAGCGGGATTCACGGGATGGCGCGCCGGTAATCGTCGGCTTCTTTCTCCCCTTCGTCCGTCCGTCCGTACGGTGGCTGACGCCGTCGATGTTGTGCGAGAGAGAAATGTCGCGGTGGAAAGTGCGTTCGTGTTGTGTCATCAATGTTTGCTCTCTCTCTCTCTCTTTCTTTCTCTCTCCTCTCTTTCATCCGCTTGGTCGTGATTGTTTTTCCTAATACAACATAATGCTATCTGGACGGATGTTGACGCTTTTTTCCCAGCGGTCGAGAAACCCGGTGATTATACGTAAGCACGATAAACGTTTCTGGTTTGGGTTGTGATACTTCCAATCATTTTCCGAAACCGTACTGTAGCGTCACTTTCGAGATAAATAGTTCCTACCGGCAACAGATGTGCGGTGGCTCATGTTTCCCATGGACTTAGAAGGCACGCCGCTTCTTATCCGCTCTTTAAGATGCTGTGTGGAGGAAAGAAGTGGAGCTTCTCCGGAATTTATGCATTCGTCACAGACATATGCTCTCTGACCGTTAGAAAATACATTTTGCTCATATATTTTTCTTCTTTTTTTCCTTTCTTACAATTGTCACTCTACAGTACAAAAGTATATTATTAACTAAGTGTGTGTGTGTGTGTGTTTATATATATGTATTTATATAAAATGTTATAAATTGGCGTAAAACAGCTTTACATATCACATCTGAAATGGAGTAAATTAGAGACTATAAATAGTAGTAAATAGAACTGGCCACACTTCACAGTGACCGATTGAATCCAGGTAGGAGACATGTTTTGATGGTATGTTCTGTTTGCTTGTTTGTCTCGTTCGTCATCAATATTAAATAAAACAAGATCCTACGGTAAGCTCTGCATCATTCTAATACCACGAGAGATTCTCTACTGACTATTAATATAGACCTTTGTTCTCATCGCTTTAAATACAGCCTATTATACACACGTTATAGATGTGATCTTCTATTGCGTTTTCTTCTGGCAGTTTACATGTGACATCGTCTTAAATTGCCTTTTGAATTGGAGCGTGAAGAAATTGATGTTGAGGATATGCCATTGATTCCTAAGCCCATGGCTTCCTTTTGTTGCACAACTTGCCAAACCAGCCCTTGTTGCAGAGGCATGTGTTGTCCGCTTGACAAGTTCCATTTTTGCACGCTGTTGTGCACGTAGATCGTTCCGACGATCGTCTACCGATCTCGCAGTGATCCCCTCTGTATCCCACTGGGCATCTGCATATGTTGTTTCCCTTGCACTTGCCACCATTTACGCAAGGTACGAAGCACTTGGCTGGAAAAGCAGCAGTGACAGGCATCTCTCAAACTTCAAGACTCAAAAGACTTGGGCTTGCATTCTGAACTCTCTCTTGATTGATTAACGTGCCTCAAGTGTGGTTTCTCAGTCAATCAGGTGGTTTTCAAGTCAATTTTAGAAACTCACTTTTATCAATGAAAGAGAGTTCAGAATACAGGCCTTGGCGCGCGTGAAATGTATAATACGGGGCAACTTCGGTGACACAGTCATTTGTACTTACAAAATTCGCAGTGTGTGCCGAAGTAACCTTTGGGACAGTCGCAGATATCCTTCTGTACACACTTCCCCCCGTTCAAGCACTTCTCATCACAGATACCTGAAATTATTTGACATTACAGGACCATGTTTGAAATTATAATGATCTGCCACCAAGAGACTCTCGTGTTTCATTGTGCTTTTCTTTGAATTTTGCAGGGAAATGTTGCAAGTTGGACGACTGGGGACACGACTGGCCAGCACGTCGACAACGGCTGCATGTACCTCTAGAAAAACGCTCGATTCGATAATCAGGGTCGACCATGCCGGTGAATTGGGCGCCGACAGGATCTACGCCGGACAGATGGCCGTGTTAGGTAAAGTCGCTCAAACAGCTGAGCTGAGTTGAAAAGCTGTGGCGCATGAACGACTGAATCGTGCCACAAGCAGTAGTGCAGCACTATGTAGTGTGCATCTTGATATATCTCCTGTATATTTCTACAGAGTGAAGCTCGAGGAACAGATGTACTAGTCGATAGGTCCGTTCTTCTTAGCTGAACTAGATTGCACTCGTTGCCTTTGGAATGAAATAACGAAGCGCCGAAGAAAAGAGGAACGAAGTTCCATTGCAGAGCGTCGATTGTGAATCTTTCCTTCCAGCGTGAATTCGTGAAAAATGAACATTTCCTAACATGAAAGCATATCGATGGTTAAGGACAAGTGATACCCCGTATGGTTTTCAGGAGAAACAACAAACTTTTGAAAATTCATCTTGCTCTGAACGATCCAATTTCGTCTGTATTTAGTTTTTTGAAATCTAGTTTAAGTTCCTTAAGATTCCAAACGCAAATAAAACGTTTTTAATAAGCCGAGAGAGAAAAACATTCTGAGTTTGCTGAAGTAAAATCCGAAAGTGTCCATTTGTGCGGATACGAGGCATCGCTTCTTAGTCATCGATATGGAAATGTTCACGAATTCACACTGGAGGAGATAATCATGATCGCCTTCCTGCACTGGGACTTCGGCTAAGGAGAACAGGCCTTGTCAAAAGCCACTGAGCATATCCGGGTGACTCGATTGCGAGTCGCTCGTGTCCCACGGCTCGACGAGTCTCCGCCGGTCGAGGACACCCTGACCCAGTCTGACTATTCCGTGCAGGCAGAACACAGGTCGGACCGACCATACAACGCATGTGGGAGCAAGAGAAACAGCACCGCGCCAAGTTCGAGGAGCTGATCCGGAAGTACCGTGTGAGACCCACCGTGCTCACTCCACTGTGGAACGTCACCGGTTTCGTTTTGGGCGCCGGCACCGCTCTCATGGGCGAGAAAGCAGCGATGGCGTGCACTGTGGCCGTGGAGACCGTGATCGTCGAACACTACAACGACCAGCTGCGCACGCTGATGGAGAGCAAGGAGCAAGTGGACGAGGAGATACTCAAGACGATCAAGCAGTTCCGCGACGAGGAGCAGGAGCATCACGACACCGGCATCGACCATGGCGCCGAGCAGGCGCCATTCTACCAGGCTTTGACAAATCTCATCAAGTTCGGCTGCAAAGCAGCCATATCCGTGTCCAAGGTGATATGAGGACACGTCTCTCGACACGAGAAACAGTTCCACAGCTCGTAGATATCGCGATTTTTACGTTCATACATTGTTTTCCGTGGTGAGTCAGTTTGAGAGTGCACGGGATGCTCCCCAGAGTTTATATTGCGGTCGTTTGATCTCTTTTCCCGAATATATATGATATCGTGATCTCTCTCGACGCAATAAGCCGTCAGGACTAAGAGAGATATTTCATATTGCGTTAAAAAAAATCGTCATTAGGAATCTTAAAAACTTGTATCAATACGAAAGCTTGGTCCGAATTTGTTGGCAGAATGTAACAGCTGCTAGATATTACTGCAAATTGTTAATAATTTTGCAGTAATTTCTTGTAACTTTTACGTCCAACAACCGAGATTCAGCATTGTAGATGAGCCCGTAAGATTCCTAATAACGAATTTTTTTGTATAATATGGAATATGAGAATGTTCTTTAGAAGTCGGATTAGAAATACAGAAAGGGAATAGATAAGAGAAACTGTGTTGTAGTAAATCTCAGATGGATCATTACAGCAATATATAACTGTTAGCTGATGTATGTAAGGACGAAAACGAAAGAATTATGATAATATATGGTCATAGCATTACTTTTCTATTATATGTAGTATTGAAACTTTCTAAAGAGAATCGGAGAGACTAAGAGATTTGTTCAGATACAGGTACTGGTATTGCTGAAGTGAATGAACGATTAAATAAACGTGATCAGTGCGTATTCTCGGACTATTTTGATAATTAAACTAACCAAGAAACATCTGTGTCAAGTTTGCAGGACATTTCGATGATACTCTAAATAGATACTCATAAATAGCGCATTAATTTCAGATTAATATTTCCTTATATCATTGATTTACTGTTTATCATACCTCCTTCGCAATAGGGCCCTTGATATCCTGGCGGACACGAGCATATCCCTGGCGCCGTGCAGTTGCCGCCGTTCATACAGTTCGGATAACAGAGGGCTTTCTTGCAATCAGGCGGGCCTAGATAGCCATCCGGGCACAGACCAGAATTAGCCTCTGCAAAGTAGAATCAGAGTTAAAAAAGACAAACATCGAAGTATTTGCTCGCGTAATCTCGCCCGTGTCCAATAATATATCCAATTATTTTTCAAGGGATTCGATTAAAAAAAGAAAAATACACGATTATTTCTAATCATTCAATGTATGACGCCTCATATGTAATTATATTTAATTATATGTGAGAAATTATTTTCCGGAAAATCTAAAGTCGAGTAAAAAAAATAAGAAATGTTTTTTTCTCAAGTGAGAAGAAAAAGCAAGATGTTTCTAAATAAACGAAAAAAATTGAAAAAAGTAAGTCGTTTCCATATCTGGAGCACCGAAGAATCATATTCCGCTACGCTCATCCGAATTCGAACGGCTAAAAATAATTGCGCGTTATGTCGATCGATATCAGCCGGTGCCTTTTTTGCGCGGATTTGCGTAGCGAACTCGCCACAACTAGTCGATTTTAAACACGTGCCTACTCACGATAATCCTCTTTTCAAACACGTCACGATAATCCTCTGCCGGATTATCATGAAAACGTTTGTATGAGGCACCAGATTGACGAGAGGAAAACTTTTCAATGAAATTGTTACAATAACACGCGAACATGTTCTACCTGACAATTAGGAATTTGAATGTACACAAATCAGCGAGAAACGAGGTTAACACGAAAGAAGCGAAAGAAGAACGGGTTCGTACGTCGCTTCAAATTAAGTAGTCAATTAGGTGCTTAACTGATAATTCGCCGGCGAACAATGACTCGAGAAATAAGCTGGATAATGCCGCGTGCGCCAGAAAAGGACGAAAAATGGATATCATCGCGGAAAATTCGATGGAATGGAAATAGCGTGTTCGAAGGAGTATTCAAGCGAGAATTAAACGTAAAATTTTTCCCTCGATTTTGTTCTAACAATTTTGATTGATACTTCTCGAGTCATTGAATGTCACAAAATATAATATTAGCGACGTGTATATGTTTAACGCTCGAACAACAGAAAACACTCAGGCCCTATCAAATTTGTCAACGAATTAATGTAATTGCATAGATGGAACAGAAAATCACGATAATGTCAATATATATATTGAAATAACAAGAAAATAATCGAATGATTGAAAAGTGAGTTACAGGCACAGGAGCGACTCATTGTTCTCATTTATTTAGAAACGTCTTATTTTTTCTCACGTTTAAGAGAAAAATTCACTTTTTTTTCTTACTTGAGACTTCAATTCTTTCAGAAAAAATCGATCGCAAGAAATCATGTTCAAATTAGCTTCTTTAAAAAATAAAAGATTCAAAGAAAATAGAAAGTAACAATGAGACAAAATCCGACTAAGAGCATGACTTATTTGTTATTTGTTAAAAAGTAACAAAAATTTCTTCGATATTAAACCCGTCATTTTGTATTTTCAAATTTTGATCACAGATTTCAGTAATCAAAAGAAATAAAAAAACTCAAAAATCCCCATATACTAAAATTCAGTGAAATATGTTCAACAGAAAAATTTGTGCAAAGGGTTAAAGTATATTTTAGTTTCCATGTATTATGTAACTTTTTTGTTCCCCAAAATTCAATTTTATTCTTTATTAATTTTCAGTTTTTTCTTATTGTTTTTAATCTTCTAAAGAAGTGATATAGTAGATAAACAATTTAATTTTTAATGTACTAAGTACTTAGAAAAGACTTGCTTTTTTTAAGTTAATTTTCTCACTTTTTTAAAAATTAACTTACCATTTTCCTTCTTTTTCCAGAATGAAGCTCACTTTTCTCACTATTTCCGACAGTTGGTTTTCTGTTCGAATACGAACGGACAGGTATGTTTGAAAGAGAAGAACCCATGCATTTCGTCGTACAAAAGGTGAGCTCTACAAAGGAGCGACCTATGTCTCTTTACCTGGCGGGCGAAGGATCGGATCCGAACAGGTGCACAAATATGATTTCGAAACGCGTCATTAGAGCCGCGTCCAAACAGACCCAAACGTTCCGTTACGACCCACGGTGATTCGTCGACTTGTCACTCCTCGAAATTGCGATTAAATTGTCTCTGCAATATGAGATTTGTGACGCGACGTTGTCGAGTCACCGGGAACGATCTGAGTCGCGAGGAGCCCTCCGAAAATTAAGTTGTAAGGTCACGCCAACAAGAGTTCCAGCTCGGGGCAATTTCGAGCAGATCTCCAGAGCCTTAACAAGCTGAATTTGACAATAGGATCACGAGGACCAGGGTCCGGACGTGAAAATGCTACGTAAATATCCACGGCAATGGGGGTTACGGTGATGCTGGGCATGGTCGGAGCCGGTCGAATACGCTTCGCGCTTTTGTATTCGCAGCGAGACATCTGTTAGCCTGTCATTGCACAATAGTCGACCCATAACTTTGTGGACACGGGCAATCCTATGCTTGACTCCGCTGACAATGGTCAACTGTCAGAGGAACGGCTTTCCGAACGACCCTCATACATCCCATAAATCCGAACGACACGCGGATTCCCACAGAAGCGTTGGGGAAATTTGACACGCCTATTTCACCCACTTGTCATTGAACCCGTCGTTCTTCACGCGACAGACTCGACTAATAATCCTCTCGTCATGCAGCGCTGTATCGAGAGTTGGCGCGCACACCAGGTACATACACATGCTGCGCTATCGATTAAGTAAAAAAAAAAAGCAGTCGGAACGTGAGCCATGTGCGAACCGGATTTCGCGAACACGCTACACTCTCTTCCTCCCCTCCTCCCTCTCTCTCTCTTTCTCTCTGTGTCTCGAGCAAAACGGCGCATGTTAACGTGCGTGCGCGCACCAAGGCTGAGATTCCGAGACTGTCTGTCTCTCTTCCTCTCTCTCCCTCCGAGATGGAGAACATACGGGAGAAAATTAGGCGATGAATTTAACCGACGAATGCAGAACTGTGTGTGCGATTGAAAAAGGAAGAGAAGGAGAAGGGGGAGAAGTCGCGGACGGATCGTCGACAGACGCACTCACCACGCACGGTGCATTCTTTCCGGAGGCTGAGAAGCAGCGGCGTCCCGTTTAAAGGTTTTCCTTTGCGTGTCTCGATCATCAGGCCAATCCCGAATTGCGCTATGCCGGAACTGTTACCGGTGCAAGGCAGCAGAACGCTGAACTCTGCAAAGAAAAAACCCTTCGCGTGTGTGTTCTTTGATTTCCCTCCCTCTCTCTCTTTCTTACATATACATTCGCTTGGGACAACGTGAAACAAATACGTTGGATAAATCGCGAATTTTTGTACTTGCTGATCACGCATTCGCGATCAAATCTCGAATCAATTGAGATCTAAGCGCGCTCATTCGCGACTTCTTCTACATCCCTTACCCTTCGGTCTCTTAGGCACCCGTCCTTGCGTCTTGATCGTGATGGATGGGGTCTTCAGAATGGTCTCGTCGAATGATTTCAGTCGATAGAAGTTGTAATGATACTTCTTTATCCCGGACTTCCACGTAAAATTCACGTACGAGACCTCGCTCGGGATGATCGGCACTTTGTTCTCGAATTCCGGGTCCAAGAGGTAAGACAACACTCTGCCCTCGGCAATAGCATATATTTCCATCGCCAACCCTGCATTTGTGAGAAGAATGACGGTTTGATCGTCGTTTCGAAACGACTGGCATTCAACATCAGCTACATTTCTAAATATCGAAAATGCCTGCCTAAGGCGGATCCGACGCGTTTTTTTTTTATAATATCTCAAGTTCGCAACGTTTTCGGCCAACCGAGGCCTTCAATCAGCGCCTCCCCGTACACAGATCCCCCTTAATCCGGATCTACAATAAGCTTTTAATCTGCCCTATGCAATAAAATATGACATACTATGTTCAAATAAATATATAAATTTTTCGTTTCAAGTATTTCGTAAGTTTATATATCCGCAAGTATATCATAAGTCATCGTAAGCGTTAAATTTAATTCAAAATATATTCTGAATCGCAGTAAGTTTAGTACTTCAATCAAGAATACAAAATTAAAGCGCTGAAACTAAAACATTGATTTATTCATTCCAATTAATCGAATTTAACTTTTCTTCGACAAAATTTATATTCGTGGAAAGAGAACACATTCTTCTTATGAGTAAATAACAATAAACTTTTCTGATATTCGTGATGAGTATATTTTAATAATATTGCCAAGAAGAAGAAAATTCTTTGTTCAAGATGAAAGAAGAAAAGAAAAGAAACAAACTGAGTAACTGCTCTTCTTTGCAACACAACAATATTTTTCTCTATGTAATTTTTCAAAAGTGTCTTCCGCGCTTCCAAAAGTAATAAAGCTTCGATCTCAGGAATCGCGATGTCTGAATAAAAAAAAAAAAAGATGCAGAAAATCAAGCATCGGGACTCACCGCTGAACATCTTGATTTGCTGCTGGTCGATCCAGAGGGAGATGTCTCCGGACAGCTTCTGAGCACCATTGCCGGAACGGTGCTGGTGCCGGGCGACCGCCGGACAGTCCATGAACAGGACCAACGCCGCCGCCGCGGTCAGGATGACCGCGGCCGAGCGCACAATCGGCCGCGACGTGTCACCGCTCAGTGCCATCGTCGTCCCCGCCGAGGCCGCTGCCACCAGGTATTGCACGCTCCGCGAGGAAGGAGTCCTTCTTTCTGGCGGCCGCGCGTAACGTACGACGAAGACGATGATCCGGTCCCTCCGATTTGCGTACGCGCTGTATGGCGAACGTACGTGTGTTTGTACTGTGTGCGTGTATATGTGTGTGCGCGTTTATACGTACGTGCGTATGCGCAGAATGTGATCCTTGCGATCGGAGGCGATTCGAAATCTCGGGGATTTCTTCTCGCAGTAGCTCTCGCGTTTTTTTGTTCGGCGCGGAGGAGGTCGGTGATTTCAACGCACGCGGCAAAAACGAGGAGGACGCACCGTACGGGGACACACGAGGCTTCGCGACAACGATACGCACGAGCCGCGTCGCTCCGGCGGACTGACTGACTGACTCTCAATGAAAGGAAGGGCCGCAGCCCGCTGCGCGCGAGCAGCGAGACCTCTTTGGGAGCGAGACATCTTGCAGACGCGTTTCTCGGGGTCCCATGCGCGCTAAAGAATAAAGCTGTATACACATCGCGCGTCTGCAATATCGCTCATCGAGATTCCGTGTCCGGAGATCTGTGTCGCATCTGAAGAGCCGCCGTGAAGAAACGGTGGAGTAAACGGCGGAGAGCTGAGTATATTTCCTCGAGGCTGAAACGTGTCAAGTGAAAAATGAAATGTTTCCAAATTAGAAAATTTACTCTTTTCATGAGTTCACTCTGGAGGAAAAGATTCATGGCCTCCTGGGGGATTGATCATGAATGTTCTTTTCTAGCGTGATTTCGTGAAAAGTGTAAATTTTCTCATTTGAAAACATTTCATTTTCACCCTTTTCGAACGAAGGGAAAAGTTACGTAATCGATACCTTAGCACACATTGAATGAGATCGATGCACGAATTAATTGAAAAATTGGAAAAAATTAATTTCAACGTCAACGTTACGCGTCAGATGTTAATGCTGGAAATGTGTTAATACAAGAAACTGGAAGTAAAGGAAAATTTTCTCAAGTTGATCTCCCTTATTTTGGAGATCGAACGTTCGATGTATCGAACTTCTCGATATATCAAAATTCTCTCCAGTATTTTACTTCAACATATAAGTTGAACGTTAACGTTAGATGTCAGATTAATAATTAATATGTACTAGAAATATTAATATTGGAGACTAAAAGTGAACGAAAAATTTCTCAAACTAATCCTTTCTATTGCAGATCGATCATTTAATATCGCAAGGATAAACTTTCCCTCTAGTTTATTATACTTTACATATAATTTTAACGTTAATGTTAAAATTACTATGATATAGACCTTAGATTAATAGTTAATACATATTAGAAATGTTAATACGGGAAACTAGAAATGAACGAAAAATTTTCCAGGTTGATCCCTTATATCGTTAATATCGATCAGAATTTGATATCGCGGAGATAAGTTCTCCCAGTTTACTTTACTTCGCACTTAATCTTAACGTCACCGTTACATGTTAGATTAATGATTGACACGTGTTAGAAATCACAAGGAATCGTGCGAAGAAATAAATAAATATTTTTCAAGTTGACTTTTATGTCAAAGATTAGTCACTCAATATCACGAAAATAAGTTCCCTCCAATTTGTTTAACTTTGCATTTATTCGCAGCGTATGATTCCACGATCGATTTTCCAGGTTTCTAACGCGCAATCGCGCGATCTAATTGCGAGAAACTGTAGACAAGTTTCGAAAAACCTGTTTTGTCCAAGAAGACCTGTTTTGTCCAAAAGGCCATTTGTGCGAACGCATAAGCGTCAGAATTCACGAATTAGCGCAAAGATGAAACGAAAACAGTGATGGAAGGAACCAGTTCGTTCGACGTATATCGTTCGATCCGCTCTTCTTTGTCCTCTTTCTCTCCCTGTCTCTCGCTCTCCGTCTTTTTTTCTCTCCGATCATCTCGCCGGTCACATTTTTCCTTTCTCCCACTTCGTACGCTTTGCTGAGAACTTTGCTTCCGTGTCGCAAATTGGTCGCGTCTCGCGACTGCATCGTTATTCTGCTCGTTAATTCGCTTAATTCGCTACAAACGTTCCCATGTAATGCGCTCTTGCCACAAAGTAACTTTAGGTTTACTTCTATTAAGCTCGTTATTCGAGAGAGAGAGAGAAAGAGAGAGAGAATTTTTCAAAACTCGTGACGCGAAAGATATCGCGCTTATTTACAGTTTCATCGTTGGTTTAGCAGTTAATGCGCGCTTATCGATGAACACAAATAGCTGAGTCGGATCTATTTGTAGAGATTGATCTATTTATCGCAGGTCTGAAGAGATCTTCGACGAACGGCTGATATATAATAGTATCCATTGTATCCTCAAGAGTCGAGGGATGGGTCAACCTAACAAATGATTCATTGTTATCCCTCGATGTGGCTCAGCTCCATGCGTCTTTCCCATTTTTCCATTTTATCTTCCTTCCTCCAATGTGTGCGTGTTACGTCGCAGAACGTTCTATTCCGAGAATATTCTCCGAATCGTCGCGTTCCTTCACGCACAGTTCGAGAAATATTCGGCGAATAACAGGTTCGCAATATGTCGATAGAATAAGTTGCCGAGAGAGACTTTGTATTTTTACTTGACGAAAAAAAAAAAGAAAACGAAAGAGAAGTTGAATTTTGTTTTCGAATAAAGTCATTCTCGATTAAGCCCGCTCTCTGCGGGATGTAATGTACGGCGCAAATTTTCTACACTGCGTGATTTTACGGTATCGCGGCAACCTCGCCGGCAGAGTAGCCGGCGAATGAATTCAATTAGGATCGCGGAGACTGTGCAAAAACATTCGATCAGGAATAAACCAGCGCTGCTCGCTAGCTGCTCGCAGATGGAGGCTCGTTTTGCCCGTCTGTTTCGTATAACACGCGTAGATCGCGCTCGATCTACGATCGAGAATCGAATTTCATCGCGCTTGAAACTTTGCGATTTTTAATCAAAATTACCGAAAAATATTCGAACGTCTTCTATTGTTTTAAAATCTGAGCCAATGAAATAATGTAACGATCGAGACAAATAAAAATCTGAAGGAGTAAAGTCTGAAGAATAAGCTGGGTGCAGAACAACTTTCCAGTCTATATTAAAAATAGCGTCTTTTGTTCCTTTTGCCACGTGAAGTCAACTGTTGTCGTGGAGCTGGCCTTATCGAAATTTTCTCGAAATCGCTGATACTATTTTTTTACAAGTTGTATGCTTCACCGCGTCTTCGTCAAGAGCTGCATAAATTATTTTTGTAATTTCAGCAACATTTTCTTGCACTTGAAATGAAAAATAAATATAGTGCCGAATATGCACTTTTGTATGATCGGTAATAATACAGTTCACTGCTATTTTTTGAAGTTATTATTGATCATTACGCGATGTGTTATGTGGTGTTTTATAAACGTAGATGACAGCTTTTTAAAACTACGCGAATCCTTTTAAAAACCTTTTTAAAACCCAGCAAACATCAAGTTACAGTTACGTATATAATTTTCTACTTACTTCTAATCACAGTCGAACGTGAAGAGAATAATTAACTGTGATTAGTCAATTTCTTAAGGTTTAAGGCTTAAAATACTTATTGTAGACCGACACTTACATGAAAATTTATTTTTTTGCGCGTATCCTTTATTACTTTTATAAAAAGTACAAACAAGTTTGTATACAACTTTTTCGCTTTCGTTCTTGCGTTACTAAAAAGGTCAGTATGTCAGTATATCAGTAGGGTATGTTCCAAACTGTATCGAGAGGAAAGTGTTCAATCTTTATAATAAAATCAAGGGTACGATTATCCGCAAACTGAGTATACGTTTCGAATATTCCAGAAAAGGAAACGGACGATAGTTATAGTGTCGAAAAAGTAGTCGAAAAAACTTTGTTCATCGTATTTCGACTACTTTTTCGATACTATAACTATCGTCCATTTTCTGAAAATGTTCACAAATCGTTGTGCAAACGAATACACGTAAATTCTCGCTCGGTAGGAAATATTATCGTGCGCATAATTAATTATGGAGACGATTAGCAGACGTCATTAGATAATTGCTTTCTCGTCATAGCGATAAAATAAAAGTAACGACGTGCTTTTATCATGGCGAAAAATAGTATCGTTGCGGATAACGGGCATGAGTTTTATTAATTTGGGGAGGGAATAATATTGTCATCGAAAATGCATTCAAGAGTTCGTTTCCGATCATTTGAAAGAAATTTCCAGTTATTGACTCAAATTCGGGCATCATTTCGTCTAATATTGTCCGCAAGTTGTTGTTCAAAAAGGTATTCAAGGTGAAGGTTGCAAGATCATCAACGTCTAAGTCGTTCAAATAGACCTTGGCAACTCTTAGGTCAAAGAAAGACATGTTTACGTAATTCAAGTAATGATGCTCCTCTTCGACATAATTCCAGCGATGAGTAGTTCTTACGGATACATTGGCTATGACATCCTCAAAATTCGCTTGCATCTTATATCCGCGCTTATATCTTATATATCTTTTTAACATAGGTATTTTCAAAATCGTAGCGCTTATATTGTAGATACCGAATATTTGAATGGACGGAAAACGTGTTTCAAATCTGAATTTATATATATCAAATTGTCCGTATTTCAACCCTGCCCCTGTCTGTTCCTCGATGGTAAATCTGAAAAACGACAAGAAGTTTTGCGCACAGTTGCTTACGATCTGCGGTCAATTTACGACGTGCGTCGTTTCGATCGACTAAAGCTGTTAATTCATTTGTCGTACGAGTGTTGTCAGAGTGTTGTCATGCTAATTGATTATCGGATACATTACAAATCTAAATGTATATTTCATACATTTTAAATATTATTTTAACACATTCGCATCCGGTCTGATTTTTTGTGATTTTCCGGTTTCCGCCGCACAATTCATTTTTACAGTGGAATCTCCTGCTAATATTGTATCAAACTTTTCGATTTTATTCTTTTATAGCAAACTTTGCAAAGTTGATTTATAAAACTGAATTTTTTAAAAGAACATATAAAAAATGATTATCACGCTGCATGTGTCCTATTCACCTCATGACGTGATAACTACAATATGTATAGTATATCGGCATCAGTACATAATTATTATAATATATTATGTAAGATATATTTAAATAACGAAACGGCTTAAACGAAATGTTTAACGTGGGGCGTATATGACTCATGCAGCAGCGAACGTGTTAAATTTTTACATTTATATGTATAAAATTATGTAATCATTTATTATGCATTTTTACGCGTGTTACTGTTATGATTTTACATATAAGTATGTAAAATTACACAATTGGATTGTTAATTCATTCTGATATAATCTGTAATATAACGTTTTTTTTCGGGCACTGGAATAGAATTTCTCTCTTCGACAATCGACAAATTTGATAAATCTTGTCGTACGATAAATGAAACACTATCTTAACGGTGCTATCTAATCAGTCGACCCTAAGTCTATCTTCAAAATGGAACAACTATCCCAATTACGAATCATGCGTTATCTGCGAGTAAATATCCGACTTATTTGTTAAATTGACTGATCCTTATTACTTACTGAACTTCATTTATGCTATAGTTTGATAGACCGTGAATCGTTAAATTCGTGAACTCCACAGTCCCATTAATTTTATCATTCTCCTGGGAAAATTCATAGCGTTCCTTGTGTAATGGTTCAATAGGTTCTATGTACGACTTATTGTTCACTATAATTTTACATGTAGACACTTTTTACATATTTGTATGCGTATTATATTACGTATCATACTATGATTTTACATACATAACTATATAAAAATTACACATTTAGATTTGCCGTGTAATTTGTATACATTTATATATGTAAAATTACATTAGTAATACGTATAAGTTATAAATGTGTAAAAATATGTAGATATGTACCGAGATATGTAGAGTGTTTAACACCAGCGGCTAAATAAGGCCCTAGCGATTCAATACCGTGTGCTATACATTTATGTAATTCGCTTTGATCAACGAACATTCTTTAATCACATCTGCGTAGGTTCGGCACTAAAAACAGAAAACATTATGTAGGTAATTTCTCTCATGTAGATTTTAATATAAATATAAATCATATTTATTTAAAAAAAAATGTCGTTCGTCGGTAGGACACATACATAGATAAATACTTGAGATCACGAGTAGCTCCCATAAAATAGGATTCTGTTCACGAGAGAAGACGGAAATATAAGTATTCATTCTCGTTCGAAAAAAAAAAACTATTTTACGCAACTATCGTAGGATTACTTACTTATCTTTTCTAGCAACTTCTTCCTCATGTCAAAATGTTCTTCAATATATTGTCCGACCCTTTGTTAGAGACGAGCGAAGAAGACGGAAGAAGAGCGAATATGACACGCATCATGGTCTGTGATGTGCGATCTTTGGTCCAAATGAAACTTAACGTCGTGCTGAAATGTCGAGCAATTCTGATGCGCGAATTTGACGACTTACTGACTGCGGGATTCCGACGAGAAGTAACAACCTCGTTTTTAACGTTTCCCTCTAATATACTTGTTGGATCGAGATCATATAAAAACCAGACGTGCCAGCATAATAAATGTTATGAACAAACACGTGAATTAGCAGCAAGCTAAGATAAAAACAATAATAACAAACGTGCAAACACACGCCGTAAGTTCTCGTGAAGTTACACGATTGGAGGTCGTCACCCGCCGAAAAGACTATTCGGAACAAAATAATCTAATTGTTTTGTAATTTGGGCTCTTTAATATATCGCGGGGCGGAAATTTGAATTTACATCTTTATTTTTTTTTTATATTAAGAGAAAATAAGGTCCCATTCGCCTCTTTGGAGTAATGCAACTTGGTATATTTGCAATTACGAGTTACGACCGCGTTGCCGCGATTCGGATGCGTATTTTTATCCGCACGATATCACGATTAGGCTACGATCGCATTGCCGAATTGCCGATCGATCCGTGCGCGTTCTCGCGGCATTTGCAGCTCGCAGTTGTAATTCTGCGACAAACGACCGCGCGGTAGCATCCCGCTCTCGGTCAGTCTGTCTGTCTCCTCCTTTATTTGTTCGCGGCGCACAAGCGCGCGCGACGAAGGAGTGCAGGAACGAAGCCGAGCAGAGCTCGCAGAAGGAGCAAGAGTGCACAGGCAAAAAACCCGTCCGGCATAATCACGTTATCGGTCACATCTTGCTCGATTTCTGTCCGGTCAGTGGATCACAGTTTGGCGTGGGGCCGCCGGCAAGAACAATGTAACGGATGGAAACGATCGGAGTGAGATTATCTCTCTCTCTCTCGCGCGCACGCGAGAGAAAGAGAGAGAGAGAGAGAGTGCAACACTCCTCATGGTTTTCCCTCGTTTATTTCCTTTTTCTTCCATTTTCCTTACTTTATTGACATGGGAGTTATGCGGACAAACGTCGGGACGCGGGAGCGCGCATATCAATGCGACCGCTCGTGAACGAGTAACTTAAAAATTAAGACGTGTCGCTTAAATTATCGTACAACGCAGTGATCCGATCCCGATAGTACTTGCTGCTCTTTGCGAGAAGATGAGACGATCTACAGGGTGGTCCGTCCGATCGATAAGTCCGCCGTACTCGTGTACACGCCAGACGGAAATGCTCGCGACGACGGTTTTAGGCCAGTTTTGTGCCTGTGTGTGTCTCTTTTTTTTCTTCTCTTACGATGACGCGCAATCCCCGCGTGAATGATTCCCGATTGCGATCATCGCTGAAAACGCGCATAAATGGACGGACGGAGCGCCCTGTATATACTATTTCTAGACTCTGCGGCTCTCCCTTTCGTAGAAAAGTTATTTAAAGCGTTTCGTGTTGATGCCGATGCAAGAGAATATACGAATATATACATATATGTATTCGTATGTATATATATTCATGTGTGTGTGTGTGTGTATATATATATATATATACACACACATACACACACGAAGAATATCTCTACATGCCGCGTGTAATATAATGGTGAAAAACACATCGTTACATCGCCGTGGTAATAATATAATGTATGTATGTATGTATGTATGTATTTATTTATTTATATGTATATGTATACCGACGAAGAATTCGCAGAATAAGCGGGCACACGCCGAGCGAACGTCCATTTCGCTCTTTCCCGGTGCTGACCCTTTTCATAGCAAGTTCCGTAATGACGATCGCGATTTTCTCTTTTTAAGTAACAATCGATTGTTATCGATCATCTTTCGGTACGGGGAGTGTCCGTCGCGCGGCGTCGTCCGATAGCCGAGAACACAGAGATGCTAAGGGTGACTTTCGCCAAACTCAGATCAAACTAATCGATGAATAATAATGATACGAACTGCCAAGGTTAACTTTCAGTTCTGTATTTAGCCGTTCAACAATAATCGCAGAGTCAATGATTTCTATCTATATCGGGACAGGTAACACTCTCTTGACGGTAATTTTAAATTTCGTCGGCTCAGAGTCTGGTGAAAGTCACCCTTGCGCGGCAAGTCGCATTGTAAGATCGTCGTATGATCTGTGCGAAGATGCCGACTCATTGGCGAATAATAAAAGAGTCGTTCGCGAAATAACACTCGCGACGTGGGCGAGCTCTATCGCGCTGAATATCGCGTTACGACTGCGCGCCTGAGAACCATATCGAGATACAATATTATATTCCCCGTGACGATGGGAAAACAAATGTTGATAATCCAAATGGAACCGAAGTTGCCGATAAGAAACGCATACACGACTCACAATCGCGTTGTCGACTGTATCCTGCCCTCGGCGGTTATCGACGGGCGTGCCGAAAGGATCAAAGTCTGGCAATGCGAGAGATACGCCGGGGTATTTTACGAGTAAGGCCCATGGCACGTACAAAAACTGTCTGCCAAGCAACCATTTAATGCCTAATAGGTGGTTGAAGGCATTCAGACGGATCTTTTCCGGCTGATCGAGAAAAGAAACGTGCAAAAACGTAAGCGGTAAGACACAAGTGGTGATTAAATTGACCAACCGCGGCCGACTATTCTCCTTACAGTCCGAGAATAATCGACTGTGGTCGGCCAATTTGCTCACTGCTTACGTTCTTTTCTTACGTAATGGGCCTTATCACCTACTCCCCTCCTTCATTTATCTTCACTCAACAATAGAATAAGACGCTATATGATCGACAAGTTGATTAAACTATAATCGAATGAACACATTTCGTATATTAAGAAACAATTGAGATTCTAAAGATTTGCTATAAAAAGAGTCAAGGTCGCGCTCCTCCCTTCCCGGGGATAACATGTGCTTGGTTGTACAGTGGACAAGTTTTCCATTTTTTTTTTATTTTTTTCCTTTTTTTCATTTACTAAGTCACGAATCGCTTTCCTCTTCGCCAACGCAACATTACAATATCAAGCAGAGTGACGGTTAGATGATTCGTCTCGCCCTCCCACGGGGAGGTGAACAGGAATATTTGGAGAACTCAGTCGAAGGATCGACGGCTGCCGTTATAATAAGATACATCTCGTTATACAGATACGATTGTAAAAACGCAAAGAATTTCACTATACGTAAAGTACAAAACTATAAAAAGAAAAAGAAATACAAAAGGATATATTAGCGTACGCGAGGGCACGACGGTTCGTGCAAAATTATTGGAAGTTTTATATATATGTATATATATATATATATATGTATGTATATAACATTAAGATATCAACGTAGTCCAACTGATGGCTTATATAATGTGAAAAAGTGAACGAGCTCCGCTACAGCCGGTAAATGCTGAGGCTAGCGCTAATAGAACAAAAATATTCTTAAATATGAAACGCGCTTATGTTTGTGTTTGTGTGTGTGTGTCATGTGTGTGACTTGGACATCAAAATTCTCAGCGACGAGACGCGCGTGTCTGCTTTCATCATAGTTATTGCTAACTTCGTCATGGTTATTGCCAATGATCGTGTATCCAAATATTAGTACATAAAAATGCAACGTTAAAACATATTACTTATTTTACACGAGAATGTGTAATCGTAACATTTCCAATGATCAGATCTAAGTCACGCAACTGGTTGCATCCATGATAATTAGATCGGCGAAAAAAGCCATTGTTCATCGAACAAAAGATAAAAAATGTACACTCTCGATAAGGTTTCTATCGATTTTCACGCTTTCACATCCAATCGATATCATCGTTACATCACACATTGTTATGTTCAACTTACACAAATGTTACGTGTACATCAGATCTATAAGTCGGTAAATTAAATCGAGTATGTGAATAAATGAGAATTTCTTAAGAAATAAACGAATCATCGTCGAGTGCCGCGTTATCCGTCGAAATACGCAATCTTTAGTATCGTCGCAATCGCCTGCGAGTTCATCGCTCCATTCATCTAATTAATTACCGCGGGTTCTTAACGTCAGTATGCAATAACATCGTGTAACGTAGACGTACGGTAATGTGTAAAAACACTCACTTATCGTCGCAATGAGTAGTAGCAAATATTACACGTAATTGAAAAGGTGGGTTGATGGCTGCGTGGGGTGGCTCAAGAACTTTAAGTAGGCTCAATTTAAGTCGTTATCGAGCGACTGTCATCTAGCACATTCACATTCACAACACCCGCTCGTGACTACGTTTCCTCGACAACTCCAAACCAATGTTGTCAACCAATTCTATTAGAAATCATGTACATCTTCGATAGTAAAACGAGGATGACGAGCATTGTGGCATTCTGCAGGTTTCCTCGTCAGATTAAACAATTAAACCGCAACCACACATAAAGCGCGACTAAAGCGATTCAAGCTGCGTTAAAGCGCCTACAGCGGCTTGTCACTTGAAATATTTAATTATAAGATCATTCGAATATATTCGAAAATATTCGAATATATTTGAAGATCATTCGAATATATATAATATATATAATGATAATTAAATATTTCAAATATGTGAATATCCCTCGGGTCACTGTAATTATGCTTTTTAACGTAACTTAAATCGATGTAACAATATAATTGGGTTATACTAAGACTCGAATGACATTATTATAAAGCTAGCATTATATGGTATTATCTAGTTGCGTTGATTTAATTATTTAACCTGATTAATATCATTATTATATTTATTGTGTTTGTATACGTGTATGTGTGCGTGTATGTGTGTGTATGTGTATGCGCGCAATATCGACGAGGACTTTGCGATTATTGGTTCTTCTTCCCAACTTAAAAATACAGTCGCCACATAATAGCGATATTTTCATGAATTTCTTAAATTAGCAATCATATAATATGCGAAAATTTGCTCATGAGCCGTCTTAATGATCTTGTGACGTCCAAGTCACTTGTACAGGATGCTCGGCAAAAAAGACCCTAACAAATATATTTCGATTGCGTTACAAGATTACTTTCTGCATCCACGTCTAGGACATTCTTTACAAAAATCCGTTGTGAAAAAAGAGGCTCAGTCTGGTCCTGTTCGTCTGGTAAAGTGAGATATATCATTTAAAAGGTACTATACTCGTGATTCTTCGCGCATATCCATATCATAAATATTATACACTTTGTACCTATCTTTGTTTCTCTTTATCTTTGTACCTGACATATTTGCTTGCGACACTTTTGCAGACAACCTGTACACAGCGTCGACTAACGCTAAACTTAATGATCTAAACAAATTGTACACGTAGCTTCGAAAAGAATTAACAGATCTCTAATGTTTCTTTAACGTCCCGTAGGTCGAGATGTAATAATTATTAACTATAACTGCTCTGATGTTAACGTCGCGTTCTTTTTTAAGAATAATTAATTCATAATTAATATATATATATGTCTCTCTCTCATCTTTTCTCCATCTTTCTCTTTCTTTATATATATATATATTTATATTTTTTTCTTCATATATCATAAATAATTATATATAGAGCGTCATATCTTATAATTATTGGATTATAATAAAATTACTGAAAAAAAAAGCAAAGTAAAATCCTCATAAAAATAAGAAAGGTTCTCATCAATGCATGTTTTACATACAAAAAGCAACAATTATTTAGAGGCCTTATGATCTTTGTTATCTATCATGGTGCATATACAAAATCGTCTTTTTAATATTACTCCATCCGTGTTTATATCATCGTCATTCGAGTATCCCTACTCGCGCATACACGCGCGCACATACGTGTACATGTATGTCTGTTAATAATGAAGGTGTAAGTGCGTGATAATCGTAGGATAATTATTCATTCGTTTAGATTTGGCCCTTTCACGGCAGAGTAAAAATCGACTTGCGGCTAAACCTTAGAATAACCGTCCGTTAGAAGATTAAAGTTAAATTCAGTCGAAGCCAGATTGCGACACTATCTTATTTCATTGCTCGTGCCACTGCTCTCTTCCCTTCCTCTCTTTCTTTAAGATTGCATGTAACTAACGTGTCATTCACTATATATCACTATTTATATCGTGCGTTCTTTTGCTTAGAATTTCATCAAGTAATTCCCATATATTCGTTATAAAATTCGCATATTCACTCGCCAGTATTAACCCTTCGCGCTCTTTTTCGCAATTTTTTGCGCGATGTTGACAGTAAACGCTCATGAACACCGTCGAACTACAAGCGGAAGAATACATTTGTATCAACAGTCAGTTATAATAGTCCGTAATTCTCTCTGAATTAACGTAATTTGATTGTTAAACCGCTTGGCATTTCGCCGAGTCGGAATGGATCAGAATGCCAAAATCGCTCCGAGTGCCAGCCAGGTTGGCGCCCGGAGTGCAAAGGGTTAACGACAAGCGATAAAACGATGCTCGCATATCATGAACTGCTCTCGGCATCGTCGGCATGTCGCGAAACATCGGATACTACACGCAGTCTTAAAAGTACCTCACATTTGCGCGCGAGTCCGAATGTGCAACTCGTATACCTCATCACCACCGATAGATCGAACTGTCTAATTCAACCTGGCTCTGTTCAAAGATTACGGTCAATGCTAGAGTAGTCTCTACGGTACTATCCTCCATAAATAGCTTGCACGCTATGAAACACCTATAGTTCTTGGGTTTTATAATCAATATAGAGATATACTTGTATGACGCATGAGCACTCTCGTCGCCGATTGCCGATCCGACGGCAACGATAATCGCAATGCAAGCTAGATTTCCATGTAACTAATCTTCCCCCTTCCCACTCCTCCACTTGCGTGTCCGGAGAGACCAGTTAAATGAAAGATTGGGAATGTTTGTGACACCTTAGCGATGCAAATGATAAATCGTTATCTAAACACCGTCATCAGGAAGTAGAGCTCGCGTCCTGAAGCGAGTACACGTAAGACCAGGTTCGTGTGACTTCTATGGAAATTATAAAACCCAAAACCAAAGTCTAATTGGCAGTATAGTGTTGGACATTGCGCCCAGCGCAAGGTGCTTAGCAGAACTGCTGCAATAGGCCGAGGATCGGAACCCTCGGCCGTAAAGAGAAAATGTTTTTCCTTTCCTTTTTCCGTTTCTCCTCCTATCTTTCTTCCTTTATGGTGGCTTGATTAAGATAGTTGCAGAGGTTACACGTACGTGGCCATAGTACCAGTTGGAATGGGTGGCGTTTCCTCTGGTCTACCTTTAGGTCCGTATTGTCCGATGAATGAACCATCTTCCGTGAAGCGTCCTGGAATTCAAAACGATCGTGTTGAATTTTCCTCATCTCAGAGACGGGATCTTCCGGTCAATTTGGAGTTGGGCCGTGAATCTCAATATTCTTTTACATTAATAATATTACAAATAATGTGTGAGTAGTGAGGTAAATATTAATATACACAGCTTCGTTACATATGGAACATTAAGTTTCGTGAAAAGGTCGACGTTCGACTCTGCTTCGGTGCGTGTGAATGCGACAACTTATATGTTAAAACGTGTTCATCAAACTTACCTTAAACTAGAGTGGTAAACGCTTGCGAATTTGGTTCCGGCTTACGATGTCGGCCATACTGACCAATGAATGAACCGTCTTCGTTCATGCCTTCTGTATTGTGTCAAAAGCGACAAAGCAAATAAAATAAATAACACAGAATGTACAACATATTGAGAAAGTAAAATGGAACGCAAACGTCGAAATATAAACGTTACTTAAATCAACACGTAACTAGCTTGGTTATTTATACAAATGCAGCTGCAAAGTGCATCATGTGAAAAAAAGAAAAGCACTCGCGCAGTATGAGAAGAATTTCAACAGATGTGACAATAACTTTTGCGTGAAACACGAGACTCGCCGTTTCATGCTTTTTCTCTTTCCAAAAAAGTATGAAAAGATTTAGTGCATTTGCCTGTACTGCAGTAATATCGATTCACAGAGGCATGTAGTTAGAAATTATCTCAAAGTACTTGGTCTATAAATTTATTTTCTTAGGGATTTCTTCAGGCTTCAACAACACATATTAATTAAAACGCGTGTAAAATTAGAAAAAGTTTGATCATATGGAAACTGAGATAATAAAGTTAAAGTATCATAAGTACGAAAACAGCTTCCGATATCAAGTTTCTAGTAATTAAATTATTCTTTTGCGATTTTAATGAAAAACGATAAAAGAGACTTAGAAGAGAGTAGAAATATAAAAAATTACAAAATCCTTGATTATCTAGTTTTCCAGAAATTGATGTATGTAAAGTACGCAATTTTTAATAACAATTGAAATATATAACAGCTGATTGGTATTCTCTTGCTATAGTGTCAAAGCTGTATGTCATAAATCATGTTTATGAATACATAGCACAGATTTATCGCGGTTCAAATGTTGCATTAACCATCACCATTCTAACAGTATTATCACAGACCAACTACCTTAATTATCTCACAAGGCAGTATTCATTGTCAGATCTTATATTTCAGATCGTAAGTTTATCTTCAGATGTGTGGCTTGTTTTATTGGCCACGGAGCATCTCTGAACTTAAAATGATCTTAAATATAAAATCAGACTATGAATATCGACCATATAATATCGCATATAGACGCAAGTATCAAATTATCACAGTATCTGATGATTGAAACTGGCCTGTACAGGAAATGTCTCTCATGATATATCGTATATGTATGTGTGTGTATGTGTGTAAAACACCGACATTTTTCCAATATAAGCTCGATATTATCTTTATAATGCGAATCATATAAAATTTCCACGCCTATCACTAACCTGTGTCACCGTCGCCATACTCTGCCATCGAGTCGGTGTCGGATTCGGGATGTTTGCCGTCCTGATGAGAAGACGACGCCAAGGACGCACGTCCGCCGGCCGATTTCGTGTCCAATGGCTGCGAGTACTCGTGGAACCCACCCTCATCAGGATAATCGCCGCGTCCGGCGGCTAATTCTCGCTCGTGCACCGCGTACTTGCCGCCTCTATTTCGTTTGATCACACAAACGACTATCAGCACCAACAGGAGAATGGCAATCGCCAGCATCATTCCTGTGAAAACGTCGGTGTCTCATTAAGTACGTTGTCGGTAAAATACGGTATAAAAAAAGGTCACCAAGGAGCTTATTGTTATACAATTATTATACATGGTCTACTTAAAGTGTGACCTAAAGTTTAGACTTTATTGGCTTATCACATTATACTATAAACTACTATAGACACTATACTTATAGGCCATCTTGTATACCTATGAACCATCCGGCTGTAGCGACATTTTCCTTCGGCTGAATAATGGGTCCTTCGCTGCTCGTCTCAACGTCCTGAGGAGGGCTTTCAGTCAAATATTCGCCGTCCACAGCAACGACTGACATTGTGTAGAGCTCACCGCTCTGGAGACCGCGTATCTGTGCGATCACGTCTTTGTTAGTTATGCGCAATTTTATTTTACAGATTAGGACAAGAGGTATAAATCAGACATAGAAGCAGTTTAGCCATTAAAAATAGTGAGAAAAGAGTTTCATTTTTGAAAAAGTAGGAAAATAGTAAGTTATGTCAAAATTTTTCTATGATACAATGTTGTTTTTACTATTATTACTATTATTATTGTTATTATTGTTGATATTTCTACTACTGTGTGCATACCTCAATGGTATTGGTTTGGAACTCGGGATCCGTCATCAAAAATATCGTTTCACCTTTGAGCTTATACTTGACGAAGAAATGACTTCCTGGATTGCCGTTAAGATTCGGTTCCCAAACGATCTTTATGTTTGAATAACCGGTCTCAGACGGGACAGTTATCCACGTGAACTGCGGTACATCGGGTCGCTGAGACATGCGTGTCTTTTGTTCGATGAAATAACTGTAAATATATCAAACAATCTTGTGAGTAACCGATATTAACTCTCGCTGAAATCCATGTGATCGCCGGAACAATTAATATTACGAAGGATGGAGAAAAATAACATGAAATAATACTTTTCACACATTTTGATGATATAAAATATATGTAATTTTTGGTGTTTAAATACGAAAAAAAATGTATTGAAACTTCCAGTATAACATATATGTATTTCTATATTTGATAAATAAATAAATAAATAAATAAATATATATATATATATATTTCTATGTTGAAAATTTAAAAAATTTATATTTAAAGACAAAAACAATAACAGTGCTCAGAATCAGGTACATTTCCAGCATTAGTGCTTTTATCTTAAGCCCGTATCAGATTACGAATAAAGACTGATTGAAATTTGGTTAATCCGAGCAAAATTGAATTTAGTGAACTTTGCTCTGATTAACTAAATTTCAATTTAATCTCAATCAATTTAATCCGTATTGATAGAAGCTTTAATATATCTATTGATTTCATATTTATGATTAATGTAACACTCACTTGTTGCCTGGTCCCTCTTTGGTCGTCGCACGTATATGAACGCGATATTTCGTATCGGACGCTAACGCAGCTAATTTGGCACTCGTAGCGTCCGCATCTGTAATATGCGGCTTCCTTTCGAGTAAAGTTTCTAATCTCGTGCCACTCACGACCTGATAATAAATCCTATACCCGGTCAAAATACCGTTCGGTTCGGCGGGTGGCGTCCAGACGAGGAACAAAGCGCTCGATCCCATCGGAAACGCTTCTAAACTGAGCACCGTTCCTGGCACCCCTTCCGGTGTTTCGAAACTTAAAATTTCAGACACGGGTCCGACGTATCTGCGAATCGAGTGAACGTCGATTGTTATAAGCACGTCAACTTTATCACGATGTTGATTCGTACAGCAATATACACCGTGCACAGTAAAAAATGTGTTAAAATCGATACATTGAAATTTTGTGTTACTTTAACATGGAGAATATGTTAAGAAGTACATAAATATAATATTAAATTAACATCACATTCACCTTGTCAAGATACATTGACGAAGTTAACGTATTAATTTAACATCATATTTGCATGCTAAAACATTCCCTGTGTTAAAGTAACAGAAAATTTCAGTGAACTGTTTTTAACACAAAATTTTTTACTGTGTGTATACCTTACCATTATAATTTTACAGCATACATGACACCGACTGTATAGAGATATCGGAAATTCCATTACCTGCCGTTGTAAGCGAGTATCCTCACGAAATTCTTGCTGTACGGGATAAATTTGCTGACCTCCGCTTGAGTCGTGTTTCCACCGTGAATGTCAATCTCGTGCATCCCTTTCTCGCCCTGCTTTTCCGTCCACGTTTGAATCTTGTATCCTTGCAGCTCACCTCTCACCGATTCCTCCGGCACCGGAGTCCACGACAGCTGGGCAGTTGTGCTCGATTTCAAATGTAACAGCGTGAAATTGCCAGGCGCTTGTAAAGGCACTGAAATCAGATTTGGCATTTTGTAGACAAAGCCAATAATATTGGAGCGTAATATTATATAAAACTCCTGTTTCTTCGTTGCAACCATCTTGACTAATAATGTCAGAAGCGAGAAAACATACGCCCAAAATTCTCGCGAAATACATAAAAAATAAAAAGATATGTTTATAAAATAGTACTTCTGATCGATCGACCAAATTTGCAAAATATTTCGAAAACTTTCCCTTTACTTTATCAATCAATAGTCGTAAATTAACATGACAATATCATGAGAAAAGATAAGCTAAGAAAGAGGGTTGCACGTCATTGCATTAATTTGACGGTTACTTATCGATTATTAAAGCGAAAGTTTGCGAAATATCTTACAAATGTGCTCAATTAATCACAAATGTCACTTCATGGACATCCTTTTAACGCAACTTTTATTTCGCAAGAATTTTGGACGTACATTTTCTAGTTTCTAACGTCATCAAACAAAATAACTGCGGTGAGAGGCCAGGAGTCTCAATACTATTAGGCGTGTGCGAAAATTTTAGTCTTTCCTTCGCAAGTTCTCGCTTGATTTCCATAATGTGTACGAACTAAAACTTTTGCGCACGCCTAATATCAGTCAATAACGATGAACATCAAGGTAACTTAATGAACGTTTTACCGTCTTCCCCGGAATATCCGACGACTTCATCGACCATAGCTTTGGATTCTCCTATTACGTTGGCAGAGATGACTTTGATCTTATATCTCTGATAAGTAGGCTGATTGTCTATCTCCAGGCTGTTCCTCCTCCAATCGTTTACCTCTCGTGGAATCCAATCCAAGCCCGGTATATCCCTTTTGTAATACACTTTATACATGAATTTGTCGCCATTGTGATCTATCTGCGGCATAGTCGTCCAAGTGATCACCAAATTTTGAGGTGTTGTACCCTTGCCCGCAACGTTGTCGGGATTCTTGGTGGGCCTGGTCGGTATGGTGGTGCAAATAGTGTCGCTGTGCGGCGACGGTAGAGATGGGCCTATCGAGAAGAAAAACAACAATGGCTCATTGGTTGATAATAACTTGTTTCATAATTTAAGTGCTTACGTCAAGTTCCGATTAAACTGTTCGACGATTCAACTCATACGGCAGAGTTGTCGACGGGGAAAGTGAGAGATATAGTTTATTGTCGAAATGAATAAGAGCATTTGCTCGTTCTTTTTTTGTAATCTATATTTAAAATTATTGTCAGGGCCAGGTCCTATCATCAGCTTTATTTTGCTAATATTTACGCAGAATTATTTACAATTTCTTCACCATTGATGGATGCCAAATTGTATAACTTGAAATTACTGTTCAGTAATTCCACCGGCTAATCGTCGATTAATTTAGTCAGGATTCGATGAAAATTACCCTTAATCGTCAGAATTCATTTCATCCGGTCACATTAATCGAGCTGGGAATTGTTCGTATCGCCCATTTCACATATGACATACCCTCAAGTGAAACTCCTAATAGAATGATTTCGATTTTTAAAGACGTCGAGTCTTACCTATTTTATTCCACGCAATGACACGGAACGTGTAATTAGACCAAGGTGACATAGGTATGATCTCGGTCAGGAGACTGGCCGGAACATTGTCTTTGGCTATTTCCCAAACGTCTGGCGTGAAGCTGGTGTTGTACTGGATAGTGTAACGCAAGATAGGAGCTCTGTTATCTCCCATAGGGATCCATGTAACCTTCGCCTCGCTCGTGTTACACATGATTCCTTCCAACCTTGGTGCGAAAGGTACATCCTGAACGATAAGAGTCGCTTGAGCTCTCGCCTCGTCCAGTTCGGTACGTGCGACGCATGTGTAGATACCGGAGTCCAGCTCTATCGTCTTCGTGATCATCAAGGAGTAATCGGTGCTGCGTACGAACCTCGGCTCTATCTCAAACTCTATCGGCTGGCCGTTACTGTACCAATCTATGGTCAGAGTTAGGGAGGAGTCCGTGACGGCGTTGCACCTGCACAACAAACACAAGAGAACGTTAATTAAGACTTCTCAGTGAATCGGAAATCTCTCTCTCTCTCTCTCTCTCTCTCTCTCTCTCTCTTTTGTCTCCGTAAAATCCGTACCGAAGACTAAGACCGGTATATTCATAACAGTCAGATTTTATATTTAAAATAGTCTCAAATTTATCTTCAGATACTATATGACTCATTTCATTGGCTACGAAGCATCTGAAGATGAACTTAAGCTGATTAATTTTGATATCAGCAATTAGTTAAGTTTATTATTACTTAATTTCTATCTCCAATCTGCGATCTACTTAGTCTGATACAGGTTTAAGATGTACCGGTGAAACAACCTTAGTGCGTGGTGTAATTAGGTTACTAAGATTTTCTGACCGCACGTATTATTGATTTCTTGTTTATTGATTATTCAAAGAAGCGGAAACGATATGTCAAAGAAGCAATCCGTCAGTATGATGGCTTCACGTTGATATTCGGAAAAAAATGCTGTACAATTAAATACGATTAATAACCTAATTATTAGCCGACTATTAAGGCTATTCTACCGATCAGTATATAAAAAACTGTGTTAATGCAGTTCCATTCTTTAGGTTAGAGTAAAATCGAAAATTTCTAATCAGGCGTATTATTTCAGAACATTCACATATCATTGCTACTTTGCACTTTGAGGTATCGTTACTAATTCACCGAATAATCAACAGTCATGATGCATGAATATTCGAATATGATGCGTTTGGCTGGAAATTTCCAATGTTATTACGTCAAGGAAATGGAGCTGCATCAATGGAATTTTCTGTACAGTCAAATGTGCTGTATCATTTCCTAGATCGAAAATTATATGATTTCCAGTCTTACGCGCATACACATAAGGTCAAAACCATCAAAATCAAAGCCAATATGACTCTATCATCATAATTACAGTTACTTATGCGATTTTTAATCTTATGGGTTATGTATAAGGTTGAAAATTATGTAATTTATCATCTAGGAAATGGAACAGCCTACATGAGGCCGACCGTTCAGTGGGGAGCAGAAGGATTTAGACACAGTGAAGTTCAGAGCGCAGCTGATGGTCTAATGAGAGAACAAATCAGTCAAAGATAAGTTCTTTCATTGGGCCATTGACTGCACTACCAACTTCAGTGTGTCTAAATCGTCTTGTTCTCCACCGTACCATTCCTTGGATTAAAACCTTTTCTATTACGTGATTTTTAGCCTTTCACATGTACATAGAAGGCCGAAACTACTACAATTAGAGTTACCTTTACGATTTTCGACCTTATGCGTATGTATGTAAGGCTGAAAATCGCATAATTCTCTTTAGATAATAATAAGTCATACATTACGCTAACTGTACGAAAGATTTCTTTACTTTCTCTCAGAACATCTTACCTGAACGTGGCACTGGATCCCGCGGCTACCTCGTAATCCTCCGGCTTGTCGGTGATTCTCGTGTGCTCTTTAACCATTAAGGTGGCGGACGCGTCTACCTGGCCCAATTTGTTGGAGGCGTGGCAGGTATAAGTGCCCGCGTCTAAGAAGGACACAGCCTCAATCTGCAGGTCCCCGGTCTCCAGGATCTTGTAACGACCGCCGGTCAGTTCCTGTCCGTTCTTGATCCACTTGACTTCCGGTTTGGGCGCCCCGAAGACACGGCACGTGATCAGTATGGTCTTTCCGTCTACCGTGTCCATGTCCGTGGGCGGTTGCGTGATCTCTGGCTCGAGCGCCAAAACGTTTATGTATACGTCCTTGTAAACATATCCCAGCGAATTGGTGGCGTTACAGCCGTAATTGGCCGTGTCAGACTTCACTAGCCTCTCGATGATGATGGAATTCGAGGTGAGCTTTCTCCTGCTGTTCGGCGGCGCCGCGGACAACGGTCGGCCGTTGTAGACCCACTTAATCTCCGGCGCGGGTACTCCGCTGGCCTCGCACTTAATTTCCGCGGTCTCGTCCTCCGCAGCGTTCACGATCTCTGGCTCGACGGTAAAATACGGCACCGACATCACCTGCAGATTGATGGAGTGCGTCTTGGCCGAACCAACTCCGTTCGACGCCTCGCAAGTGTACGTGCCCTGGTCATCGAAGTTGACGTGCTTGATGATGAGAGACTTGCCGTAATTCCCTTGACTGATCCGATCGCCCGTTTTAATCGACTCGCCGTTTTTGCTCCAGATGATCTGCGGCAACGGTGTACCACCGTATATGCAGAACAGCTCGATCTTTTTGCCGCGCAAGGCCACCTCGCTCCTCCTCGTAAGATACTGCTCCTCGGGCTTATGCTTGATCATGCCGCCAGTCGAGCTTTCCGAATTCACCGTCAGTATGACTTTATTGCCTATCTTGTATTCGTTCCTGAACACAGACGTGGCGGCACAGGCGTAGTAAAAGTCGTCCGAGACGTCGGCCTTGGTCACATTGCTGAAGAACAAATTCCCCTCCGGGTCTATGGTCATGCGCGAGTTGTTGATCGACTTGATACCACCGGCGATATCCTGAATCAGCCAATAAACGTTCGGCTTAGGCCAGCCATCGGGCGGATGGCAGGTGAGCTTGAACGGACTACCCTCCTTCGCTGACATGATCACCGGATTCTCGTCTTTGAATGAATTCAACTCGGCCTTTCGCACAAATACCGAGTTCGACGTGGCTATGCCCAAAGCGTTTTCGGCGAAACATTGGTATTGCCCCACGTCTTCCTCCGCTGGCCTCAATATTGTAAGAGTACCTCTAGCAGCCGGCTTGCTTATGCGTTCGTCGTACGTCGACCATGTGAAATTTTTGCCATTTTTCATCCAGTAATAACTGTTGCATAAGACAGTTCATTTATATAAGAAATCGGAAGACAGGTGTATTTTCAGCGGTGTATTTTCAGTGCTGTATTCTTAGCGGTAATAATATACGATTCAATGAACTCTCAAGAAATTTCCCGAAATAGAATACCACTCGAAACGTGCGAGAGGATTCTATGATAATGCAGAATTATTTGTCACTTGGAATCGCAAGAGTGAATGTCTCACTCGAACTCAAAGTGAATTGATTTGTATGAGTGAATGTTTCAACTAATCAGAGTAAATTGTTCACTTTTTGTTCCAGTGACAATGAAGTACACCGGAAATGTACCCTTAAATTTCAAAAAAATATTCATTCAACGATTCGGAATGGGGAACTCGCTGTGTACGAGTGAAGTCACTCGAATCCAAGTGACTTGGATGTTTCTCGTGTAGAATTTCACATAGAAGAAATATAAGAAATACGATCGAATGTTATTCATTCATAAAAAAGAATGTCAAGAGTTGACACGAAGTCGGAGCGGTTCAAGTCAGAAAACGACAACGACAAACCCGACATCTGAATTCTCTTTGTTCGTTCACACGATTTTATTCCCTCCCGAATTTTATCCGGTTTATGAGAAACTGCTCCCTCGCCCACAATGCCAAGTATTCGCGTAAATCAGCATCAGCGATGATTATTTCATACATCCTAAGACTATGACGTCATCTTTCTAATTAAGAACAGCTGCACCGACGTCTCTCTAGAGTAAGCACGAGAAAGAGAGACTGCATATATGCCGGACGTAAGGGCAAGAAAGCTTTATGAATGCAATGTCACGAAAGTACATTTCCCGCTCTTCAACAACTCGCGACAACTTCGCATCAGCACGCGTTCACGTAATAGCTATTTCCATATACCGTCAACCGATGACTAAGCCAAGAGTATCGGAAAGATGTAACACCGTGCAAGATGGCGTGAACGTAAAGAATATTTTTCATTCAGTGACACGAGTCGACACTATCGTCTTAACCTTATTACTCACTGAATACGAAAGCAAAGACAGAATGACATGTGTTATGAATCGTATGTGAATCGTACTCGAAGTAAGATACAACTTGCGTTTTGTTTATTATGGGGAAGATAAAGAAAAAGGAAGAGGATACGTACTCTATTCGTGGTTCACCTTCCGCTTCGCATTCGATCACAAACGGCTTATCGTTCTCATTGATCTTCTTTTGACTCACTTGAAACAATATCTCATCTGATGGCGGCTGCTTAAATATCCGTGGCGGCGAATTAACTAATAAACAAGGAAATTATTAGATCCACAGCAAGCATCGAGTCGAACTTGAGCTAGTAAAAGAGACGTACAAATGTAACATAAAGGCAGAGAAAATATATGGCGGGAGATATATTTACAAAACACTCTTGATACGATGAATCTGTTTCATGATGAATAATTGAAATGATCTTTTAACCTAGAATCTTGACTGTACTAAGGATTAGCGAATCTTCGATACATAAATTAATCAACCTTGAGAAATTAATTAATTTATGAATTATTTAGAATGTACGTCATGTTGAAATAGCATAAAGGAAATAAAATTACATGTAATATGTATTAATATTAATTGAAAATTAAAATGTTGGAAAAAATCAATGTTTTTCATGATATACGTATAAACACACATAAATAATCAATTATAGAAAGTAAGGAGGTGTTAAGGATCTAATACAATCCTACAAATTGTAGAGTTTTCCAAATCGCACAATAAAGCAATGAAAAAGTCGCATGGGAATAATTTTGTAAAACTTTGTGTTTACTTTGACGAGATCGAGTGTTATCTACACACAAATATGCATGTGTAAACGTACAGATAAATACAAAAGTATACATATATATTCAGATACATATATGTATGTACATGGAAAGTGTGATTGTACAGAAACACGGTATCTCTCTATGTGACAAAACTTGTCTTATATAAAAGAGTCCCGTGTAAATGAGAATTTGACTTGTGACGCAAAGCAGAGTTACTAATATAACAACTTCAGTAATGTCTCTTTCACCTTCTATCATATCCGGGACACATACTATAATTAAAAAATCAAAAGGTACAAGTTTAATAGTTGGATTTAGATCATAGTGCGGTAGTAAGATTTTTTCGCATATTAACGACAGGTACACGGAAAAAGGAGATTAGCTGTCCGAAAAAAATTAGTCTTAAATCAATGATAGATATTTTCACATATAAGCGAGAATATTATAATCTTCGTAGGAGATTTTTAGTCTTGCTTTGATTGAATTTGTATTGATGCAAATATTACTTGCACTCAATTCAGGGCTAAAAATCTTCTAAGAATATTATAATATTCTTGCTTATACGAGAATATCTATTATTGATTTAAAACTATTGTTCTCTATGTATAATATAGCCGAAATTTAGTTACCAGACTTAATTTTTAGCCGGGAGCTTCAAATAAAATTAAAAATCAGATTAAAAATCAGATACAACGACAAAAAAAGATAAATTAACTAAATTTAAGTTGTATCACAAAGACAGCTACTTTTTACCTGTGCACCGAAAAGAAATAATCTCAAATCAAGAGTAAATATTCCCATGAATAAGCAAGAACACTAATATTCTTAACAAAATTTTAACTTTGAATTGGGTTGAAGTAATACTCAAATCAAGATTAAAATCCTTCTACGAAGATTATAATATTCTTGCTTATATGTAAGAAAATGTATTCTCTTGGTTTAAGATTAATTTTTTTTTCTGTGTGAGAGCTAATTCCTTTTTTCCGTATAAGTAATCATAAAGGACGAGTGTGAAGCACTCATACTTACACTACATACTTACTTGAAGCCACCTGAAGGATCAGGGTAGAGAGAATACACACGGCTAGCCTCATGCTTCACGCTCTGTATCTGAATAAATCTACAAACGCAATTTTTCATTATTAAGAATGCACGAAGGCATCATTTCAACAGATACGGCGGAAAATCGAGCGCTATCACCTTTCGCTGACGACGCGCGGTAAAAGCCCTGTCGGGCTATCGCTCCAATTAACAAACTCTCCCGGCTCCCATAAAACCGATAATCGCAGGTTTTACAGGCGTTTCGCAAATTTCCTCACGTCACGCGTTACTCGACGTGTGAAGTACGTAACGCAGAAGGGAGAAGAGCTCTCATCCCGCGGTGTGTCGCCTCTCCTTTTAATTAAATTTGCATCGCTCCGCGGTCGTGCACCCTATATCGCACCTCAGCCGTTGCGGTAAACACAAAATTGCGCGCATCCACACACACACACGCGCGCACGTACGGGATGTAACGCGCGCGTGCGCTCATAAGCTCGGCTCGTAACTCGCCCCCACCGAAATCGAAGTTGACCCAGTTACGAGGAATTTTTCAAATTCCCGGAGCCGCGAGGAGCGAAGGCAAGGTGGTTGCTAATGGATACGCGAGAAATGGGCGTGTGCACTCGCCTAGACGGCGAAGCGAGGCTGCCTATGATAGAGCCAATAATTACACACGGTGCATCCGCTTACGTAAAAA
>NW_014555275.1:362070-371107 GCF_001313825.1 Dinoponera quadriceps | reverse complement strand
AAAAAAAAAAAAAAAAAAAAAACCCCGCGACGAATATCGTTGACTTCGCGCGCGACCTCCGGCCGATCCTGGCGATTCAAGTCGAGGAAGACGACGAGAGCCTTGGTCCTTGTCGTGTGTGCGTCGAAAATATTACGATCGACAAACGTAGTCTCACTCCCGATGATGTCACCTCTCGCCCTTCCTTCGCGGCTTCTCACGTCGGAGAGCCCGCCCGTCCGTCCGTCCGTCCGTGGGCTCATACGCGTTCGCAGGAAGCGCGAGGAACACGGAGATGGGCTCGAAAAGAGCCCTTGTCACACAGGTACCAGCGCGAGGGCGAAGATGCGCGTCCTTCCGGGAGGACCGAGAGCCACCGCGCGTGAGAGAATCGCGCGACGGGCAGAACGGGCGTAAGAACACGGCAGAAGGAAAGAGCGCGGGCACACCCGCGAATCGCATTGATCGCCGTCGTGTCGCTCGAACCGTCGTCGCTTCGTCGTCGCGTCCACGCCTGTCGCCGTCACTTTGCGCGATTCTCTCGCGATACCGATCTCCGCCTTGGGCGTGGACAATCGCGTGCATTATCATCGTCATCATCGGAATCGCCTACTTACCGATCCGGATACGTGCGGCTCGTTGCAGTGGCGTGGGAGGCGTCGTTATCACCAAGGCATCATCGGGGAGACAATAGGAAATCACCGGACTCGGAGAGACGCGCGACCAGCCACCGTCGTACGGTACCGCTACGGTACAGTGCCGTTGTGTACGAAGCGCGTTGCGTATGAATGCTATACCTGTATGTGAGACGTGTGTATGCGTGTGTCGTTGACGGTTTGTATATACACTGTCCGCCGTGCCACGGTCAGGCGCAGTCGACGTCCAAGAGAGAGACTATGGGTGGAATGGAATTCACGGCGTAGACGCACGCGCCGACCGCCGGTGACGCCATCTGTCGGAGGCGTCGGCTGATCTGTTACCTTGATCTGACGGGATACCGACCGGATACGGTGGAGGATTCATCTCGTCACTTCCGACGTTTCTTGAGCAAAAGTTCGCGTCCATCGACGATAGCTTTCGATTCGAATTGCTGCTGGCCGGATATAAGGTTACTAGAAATTACTAACATTTGCAATCATTTCTAGTACCTGTTATATCCCGCCGACAAACGTGGACCGAGATCCAGCACCGTGGACGTTTGCCCCGAGGGAATGACAGTGTGGACGGTATTCGTAACTCAATATAGGTATTCAGGTACTTGAGATAGTGTTAAATTTACCGTAAGATATTATTTGTTCCTCCCAAGGGCCCATCTTACTGACCACCTGCATCTCTTCGGATCTCTTTTGAATGTATGATCGGACTGTGAACATCATCATTGCCTACATGATGAATGTGTTTTTGTACTTCCTGCAATACCGACTGTGCCGACTAGAATTACTAATCGCTAGAAAGCAATAATGTTATTGACCTTAATATTTTACGACAGAGTAGCTGGGATTTTGCAGTCGCTCGCGTCACGCTGACATATTTACGCATCGTAACTGTTCATTATTCTAAAAAAACAATAATGATGTCTCAAGTATTATTTCAAAAGATGATTGATTCGATATTAGATATTATGGCATTTCTAACGTTTAATGTAAAATAATGTATAAAATATAAATTAATATTCCATATGTTTTTATCATTTCATCAAATTTAATTAAATGTTATGACTCAACGACAAATATGGACACGATGCAAGTAATTCAAAAATCTTAATTAGCATCGCGCTATTAGACAATAAGGATATCATTAAATTCCGATTCTAATTGACGATTAATCTCCAGAATTGCCAACGGCAAATTCTAATTATGTAATTATCGCTAAATATTACTTAAAAATAAAAAATTAACTAATATTAATCATTCTTTCCCTCTGAAAATTAACGCCTTCATACATAGATTGCTGTAAACAATAAGCCAATGGCACACGATGCTTGTTTTCATGTTGGATTACTTACTGGATGGAAATACACCAATCAAAACGCAATATTTCCATCCAGCACGTAAATAAGCATCGTGTGCCGCTGGCTTTAAATAGTTAGTTTCAAATGTTTGCCCTTGTCTACAATCTTGCTTCAAAACGTAAGCCTTAAGCAAATTGACTAATCGCGATCAATTATTCTTATAATAAACGACTATGATTAGTCAGTTTTTTTAAATCTTAAGGCTTAAAACACTATTGTAGACCAGAACTAAGGCCAAACTTATCGTCATTTCTATCGTCTTTTGGAATACGTAAACCTAAAGAAACATACTGATTGGTTGATCACTCTTGGCTTTCGCATCCAGCGCGATGCGATATGCGACACGCAACGCGCGATATCCAATGAACGTGTAGCTCTTCTAGAAAAGCAGTACGTTCATTGGATTATCGCGCGTCGCATCGCGCTGGGCTGGTCTGCGAGAGCCACTAGCCGACCCCGTATTCTGCCTGGTAACAGTGAGTGCTTAAGGCCGTTTTGATGTGGCGTCGATGAATTTACCGCTGCACTCGGTCGTCTAATGACGCGACGGGAAGGTCCGTGATCCATCGGCCACCAGCTTAGATCGCCAGTGTTCGCCAGTCTAGCGAATATGGCTGCGAGCAGTGGCAATGGTTGCTGAACTAACGTTGCGTTCCTCAGGCGATTGTCAACAAAGAAGTAACTTTTGATCCGGAAGGAGCTGGGAAGCGCGACAAAACACACGTAAGTCCCCGAGCATGCTTCAGTCACTATCGAACCATCCGAATCAGCGAACATAACGCGGTCTCGTCGCGGAACATTCTCGGTAGTCGCTGACCGTCGTGGCGTGTCGCCGTCGTTCCTCGCGTTCCGTCGCGCCGTTATGAGCTCTCACGCCGCTTTCGAACACGGCTACGACACCCCGAATTTGCCGAAATTATCGGCCGCCAGTGCAAAAGCTGCTTCGCCTCTCGTTCCCGTGCAGTGCGCGCGCAAACGGGCACGTGTGTCGAGGTGCGCCGAGGAGCGTTGTGTACCTCGACGCATCGCCCGTGACTTCTCGGCGACCCTGTCGATGGAAGAATGTGGTTTCAAAGTACGTCTACTCGGCCACGACGAACATCGTGATCTTCGAATAGATTCCCGATTCCGTCGTTTCGGTAGAGCATCGGGCCCACGTCTCGCCCCCGCTCCGTGGTCTCCACTGGTCGAAAGTATCGTACACGATTATCGTAATTAGATCGGTTGTTGGTCATTAAGCTGGGAGTTCATCAATTTGTTATGATCCGAGTCCCTAGTCGCGGACTAATTTGCACCGTGTTTCTCAAGTACCAACGAGGAGACGCTATGAGAGATCATGAACGGATGATTTTGAGACTGCACCAAGTGCACATGGAGATCCTCAAGGCTCGACTTTGACATCTGTTTCAGGTACATGATATTATGGCAACTGCTATTCAAAAGAATGGCATGAAACCTCTAAGCAACCGATCGCTCAATCATGTTGAGAATGTTAATAATCTGGACAATGCCGACGAGTGTGCAGAAGAAAAGGATGACAGACTGTTTGAGGGTCAACTTCAGCCCTACGTGGATTCGGTGGAACAAGAACCTCCTGAGCTCGATATAGTTATTAATAACGTAGTTTGCAGTTTCAGTGTGAGGTGTCACTTGAACCTACGTGAAATAGCTCTTAAAGGATCCAATGTTGAATACAGAAGGGAAAATGGAGTATGTTAACTACCTATGTTACATTATTACACTTTGCAGTAATTCTTATCATGTGCGGACTGTTTCGTCACAGGGATGTATTGCAAGTCAATATCTTGAAGAAAGCGAAACTTGCAGTTCGGAAAAGTATCTTGAAGAAAAGCTGCAAACTTTTGAAAATGAATTTGAATTTGCTCTTACATTACTTGATTACAAACATCGAACTACATAGATTTAATCGCATTCAGTCGAATACGCAAAATTCTGTGATAGAAATCTATTTCTATCGTAAATATTTTATTCTTCTTCTTCTAGTCCTATATATGTGGCCAGGTGTAAGGTGACTTCTCTCTCTCACATGCTTGTGCATACTGATTATACACAGGCATATGGGATCTACAGTTTAACATCGGTTCCGAGTGGTAACGTTTTTAAAGAGGTTTTTTTTTTATAAGGATACTCTTGGTGGTTTGCCATTGCCTTCCGAAAGGAGACACGAGCCTAAATATTTTGGCCCCTATTGGGATCGAAACCCGGAACCGCTAGCATAGTAGACCAATGCATCTGTTATGCCACACTCGTGTTCTCATTATCATCTAAAATGATTTTCTTGCTATTCTTCAAATTAGTGTGTGACTCTTTTTAAAGTATATCTTAAGTTTCCATAACTAGAAAACATCTTGTTTACCATTCTATATTTTTTAAGATATTGACTTGCAAGTATTTATATGTGTAATATACATACACGCGCGCGCACATGTGCACACATCTATAAATTATTCAATACATATATTTGCATATTCAAGCTTTACTTCTATTATGCAACATATCAGTCACAATCATTATCAGCAAGTTTTTTATTATATTCTATGTAAATATCATATTATGATAATTATTATAATTATTATGACAATATGTTGTGACAATTGAATATATTACATAATAATTTCATCTCTTGATTATTTTTTTTTACTTACAGAAATTATATATTTGAGATATAATATTATATTTTTATGTCATACACACGCAACATAAGATCCCTTTTATGTGCAATATTTTCAGATGATAACAATGAAATTAAGAAGACCATATACTACAGCATCTATTTGGTCATCTGGTAAGGTAACTTGCACAGGTGCAACCAGCGAAGTTCAAGCAAAAGTTGCAGCGCGTAGGTTTGCCCGTTCTCTTCAGAAACTTGGGTTTCAAGTGAGATTCAATAACTACAGGGTGGTCAATGTGCTTGGCACTTGTTGTATGCCATTTGCTATCAAGATAACGTCATTTTCGGTATATCATAAAGAAAATGCAGAGTAAGTATGAAAGTATTATCGATTAATAATTATATTATTATTCCGAAAGAGAGAGAATATTATATATTTCATATTACATGTATAAACAAATTATTTAACTTGTTAATATCATTTTTTTTTTAGTCAGTTTCTTTTAATTCAATAATAAAATTTAACGCGTATTAACATATTGTTGACCAATCACGAGGAAACTTGTGCTTTGCTAGTTAAACATTGTTAATCTCAACAAGGGTCGCGTATTAAATATGCAGCTGATCCAATAATTCGCCCAATAATTATTATTGATACAACAACAGCATTGAATTAATATAAATTTTACTACTAATCAATTTAATAATGTATGCAATCATTAATATAAATACCCAAATTGCTGAATAAATATTTTCTTCCATATACAGTTATGAACCAGAATTACATCCTGGAGTTACATACAAGCTAAAAGAACCAAAAGCTACGTTAAAGATATTTTCTACAGGAAGCGTTACTGTAACTGGTACGTACGCTTATCGGATACTTTGTTACAGTATAGAACATATTAGCTATTGATATCTCTTGTATTATTAAGACATCCAATCGATTACTGTGGATCACAGACTGTCGGAAAGATATTAGAGAATTGTACAAAATTTTGTTCCTCTATTATATACGCCCAAATATAAAAACAAAAATTACGTTCACCATATATATATATTGCTTTTTTCACGATTATTACGATTGGTACAATTATGAATAATAATGTCAAGCATATAAAGACAAAATCAATACGCAATAATTATATATATATATTACGTCACAGCGCCCAACGTCGCTTCGGTTCAAGCGGCGATTGAGTATATTTATCCACTAGTCTACGAATTCCGCAAGGAGCGAACAGCAGAAGATGAGGTCGCATTAGCGGCAAAGAAACGCAAGTTAGGAGTAAGCAAAAGAAGTCAACAGTTCCTAGCAGAATCGGATTTCCTGTATGAAAGTATGGCCTCCGATGTGGAAGATGTGCTCGACGATGGGGCGAGTGGTGGTAGTTGGGACTGATCTGTTTTATTTTATCACTTACTGTTAACTGTGAAGCTGTTATATACGTGTGTATGTATACGCATACATATATATATATATACACGCATACGATATACATATACCGTATGTGCATATATACACATATACGATATATATTTATAAATATACATATATATCGTTCTTTCTATAATAGATACAAACTGCTATGTGTACAAAGGTGTAATAGCTAAGAGTGAAGTGAAAAGGAAAAAAGGACATGGTTCTTTGTCGTAACGCAAGGACAAAGTGTGAATGTTAGAGATAAGATGTATGTATATATACTTGCGTACAGCATACGTAAGTATAATTCTCGTAATACACATCAAACGAACTGACCACCACCGCAAAGACGACGTCCCGAATATAGTTACTTTCACTAGCAATATAAAGGATATAAATATAAATATATATCTCTCTAATGTGTAATACATGCGTGTAATGTGTATTACAAGTGTAAATATCAATATATATTTATATTTGTATTGTTATACACACACACACACACACACACACAAATATAATTCTACTCATATAGGTAGACTCATATAGATGTATTTTCTACATCTATATATAGATTAAAAACTATATATAAAACACATTTTTAATGATAAAGAATTAGTTAATTTCTCGAAATTTATATTACATCTCTATTTCCTTTTTTTCGACAAACTTTGACGTGTTTCAAGCAATCGTTAGACAAAAACATACACATGCACACACATATACGTACATATTTATGTTCATCGCGTATGTACGTACAAATATATACACATATATGCATCGAAATCTGTTTCAGCAGATATTTTGATATAGATTTAGTTAACAAAGAAGGTATATGTTGTATGTATGCGTTTCGTGTGGACACACACTTAATTGTGACATGTAAATTAATGTTACATTTATGTTATTGTTTCTCATATGTAGTTATAATTAGTTTTGCTTAATTGATATACTGTGCCAAAGATTAATGTTCGAAATTTAAGACAAGGTGATCAAGATGAAACCTGCGCAGCTGACGACTTGATTCATAGTAACGATTAGCTTCCTTGGCGTTCTGACAAGTGAAATATTTCCAAAAATATCTTACTTTAATGATCTAAATTTTACATAATTTACGAAATTTACTTCCCATTGGCCAAAACGTCATATTTTCTTAAAATGTTACACATGCCGAATAAATTGTAATTCCGCGTTGCCAACAGTTCGTTTTCGCTCAATTAACTTCTGTTATTCATGAGAATGATTTTTGCATAGCAGCACAGATGCATTGGCCCTATTCTAAACTGTCTTTTATTGATACAGGTGTCTCTGAAAGTGGCTTAGAAATTTCGATTGGCTGAGAAGCTGCATTTAAGGCACTTTTATGGATAAAAGAGTTCAGAATACCATTGTATACAGATTTAAGAAGTGTTACGTATTTTTATATTTTCAGAATGCATATCACTGAACACATACACACATACACACGCGCGCGGTATCCAATTCACGTTTTACATTAAACGTATGGAAAGACTACGTATCGTTTGGGCGAATACGAATACTGTTCCTCTTTTTCCGTAATATAAACACTACGATTTTATTTGAAAATGTCTGCGTATGTGAAAGATATAGTCCGATTTACAGTATTCATGAATTTATAGACACATGTATCACGACAATGACGACTATTTCTTTTATTGATGTAAATTTAAACGTAAGAAGATCGAATTAGTGTTGTGGACATTAATTTTACAATTGCGCGAACAATGATCTATTGTAAGACTCACACAAGGAATTATTACGTCGGCGTTACGTAGAAATCGCTCTTTAAAACCGCAAGTTTAAACGTACGAAACGAACATATATATTGTGTTCATAACGGTTCTTTCTCGACTTACTACATTGGAACCATGTACCGTAGAATCTAAAACAAAGATATGAATAATACTATAGGACACGTTAAGGTGTTTAGCAATCGTTCTTTTTTTTTTTCTTTTTCGTATTAGTAATGTTCACACAGAGATATCTTGTAAGTATTTATTTATTAGATGCAGTATCCTTGTAAGTGCATTTGGATCATTTCATTTTTCATTATTATTAATTTCTCGAAAAACCTGAGATATTACGAGCATCTTGCTTATAAAGTTTATTTTGTAAAGTTTATTCTGTTTGTAAAATTGAATATTACCAAGAAACGAAATATTTTTACATATTAACTCTCTTCACGAAGTTGATCGATTGCAGTAGTATTTTTAAAATTTATTTAGTTCGCTGTTTCCCTTTTTCACGTTTTTTTTCCCTTGAACATATGTGTTGAATATCGTGTAAGGCATGTTGAACTGAGGGTGCACGTGTAAAATGCACGTTTTCTACATACTTTACGATTAACTTTCACGCTCGTACGAAATTGAACCTTCCATGTTTGCGACTTAGCAGAGGAAAAGCAATACGTTAGTAGTGGTTCATAACAAATACAAAAATCACTAGATATTTGCGTTGTTCGTTCACTAATAATGTAGGAGAAAGTGGGAGAATAAGATAATGTACGAATACCACATAAGTATCCTACCTTTACATCATGTACAAGAGAATATACACACAATAAGTTATGGCCGATATTTTACAAATATAATAATTCAATGAGAATTAATCTGTTCGTGCCATATAACATAATTCGTTCGTTAAAATTAGCTGAAAGCAGAGTTTCATAATTTTCATAACGTGTACATATATATATTGTTTTTACACCGAACAAATCTTTTACTGTTTAAGGCTAAAGTCACTGCCCTTAGTGTATCCAATTCGAAACTGTAAGGCATGATTCACTAATGAGTATGTGACACGGACTAGCACATTTTGTTTACATCATTGAGCGTAAACGCTACTCTTTGCATTATCAACTATAAAAGTTGAGGCTTAGGCATATAAAGAAGACAAACAGTTGAAGAAGTTGCATGATAAAAAACGTATTGTCATATATAAATATATATATATATATATATATATATATATA
>NW_014555275.1:356192-362065 GCF_001313825.1 Dinoponera quadriceps | reverse complement strand
ATATGACATATCGGTGTGTGTAGTTTTCTCTGCTTGTAACATTTATTTACCTATATTTGAGAAAACGATAAAAGAACCATCTCTTATTTTCACGAAATCAAAAGCTTTCAAGACAAACAAGTCTTTGTAACATTTGTACAGAGCGGTTATTACGCTTCTGTTTTCCCATCTTATTTTTCTTTCACGCATATCTATTTACTTCTGAATTATATATTTTAATGTAACATTTCAACTTGAGCTCTTTATTTACAAATTGTAGTTCCTTGATTACAATGTTCCTTGTACATTCAAGGAATTTCTTATTTATGTTGATGTATATTACAATTGATTTACATTTCGAATGTCATGCACTCATAATCAAGAGGATACACACACACACACACACACACACACACATATGTATGACCTATTAAATTTATTACTTGCAAAGTAGTTGATATTGAATTCAATGAAATCGAAATATTAGTTTTTAATACTTTTGATAGTTCATAAGATTTCGTTATGGGTAGATTATAAAAATTAAAAACTTATAGCTTTAAATTAAGTATTATTATAGGCGTCCCTTTCGTCTGGCTATTGACGTAAGTCGGGTATCCTTCTCTCTCACTTAGAATAATAATTAAAAGACTCCAGTGTAATAATATATAAATTATTCTTACATGGAAATTAACACATGTATTTGATTTTTATTTATATTACGTCTTGTGAACTGATAAAGAAAGAATTTTTTTTTCCTTTATAAAAGAGGAAGAAAAGAGTGCAGCTTAAGTTTGATTAAAGTTTATTACATAAACTTTTACCAAACATTCAATAAATTAGCATTAAATATAGCAATGGTTTCATTGCTATACAAAAAAAAAGATTATCACTGCTTCGAAATTAATGTTGTATATATATTCAAGTTTTATATAATTACAAATCACGTGATAAGGTGAATTTTGTGTATAAAATTTCAATAATTTATTTTAATTATCTCGTATAACTGTTTAGTAATATTGGTAAACTGGTTATATATGTTGGATCTATTTGAATGTAAATAGCATACTCTTCTTCAACCTGCATCGCAAGATTACGTGTGCTTATTTAATGGTGTGTGTATATATGTGTCGCGTACGCATGTACGTACATAACACCCCCCTAATCAAAAAGTTCCAGGCCATTATTTATTTAACGTGAACGAACCATAATGATTTTTTGTAAATTTCTTGATAGAATTTTGACTGACATTTGGTGACATTTCAACTGACACGTATAAAAAGTTCTGCTATTTTCCTTAACGCATTCAATAGTTCTGTTTACCTTTCTGAGAAGTTATGTTTTCTCGCCTGAGCGATTTTTACGATGAATGAAAAACAAGAGCAAAAAATTTGCATTAAATTTTATCAAAAAAAGAGAAAAATGATGCGGAAGCCTCCTTCAAGATGTTGTAAATAGCTCTTGGTGAAAGAGCACTATTACTATCCAGGACAAAGCAATTGTATAAACGGTTCGTCGATGGCCGAGAATATAGCACCGGCAGACTTTATTCTGTTCCCAAAACTCAAAAAACCACTGAAAGGAAAGCGATTTGAAGACGTTGAAGACATAAGACAGAATTCGCTGCGAGAACCATACTGGAATCAGCATATCAGCGTTGCTTCCAGGAGTGGAAAAAATATTGGCACCAGATTATTGGGTTTTCGAAGGAGATTATATTGAAGAACAATATACTGAATACATTTTTTAAATGAATATTTTGTTTTTTACTGGCCATGGCCTGGAACTTTTTGACTAAGGGAGTATTAAATTACTTACATTAGTCACTCATGAAATGCAGCAAGGAACTCATTCACTGCAGAAAAATAACATAAGGCCATAGCCATAGTATCCTTAAAAAAATGAATAAAATCATTGTTATTTAAAGCAAAGTTTCCAGGCGCTTATTTTTAAAACTAGAACAAAAGATCACATATTTTATATCATCATAATTATACAGGGTGTCTCAAAATTCCCACATGCAGAGTATATGGGAGACTTGATACTAAAATACATAATTTTTTCCTTTATCAAAATTGCGTTCGAACAATAATAACCAAGAAACAAGTAATTGAAAAAATGAGGTTTTTCGTGAGTTAAACTTTGGGCAAACAAATGAATAGCAAAATTATTTTCGGCCAATTTCAAGTAGACTTGAACAGAATTTTAATTTAAGGCTGAACTTCAAAAATATGTTGAAAATTGAAAAGTTACTATAAAAAACATCTATTTTCGACATTTTCATCAAGGAAAAAATTATCTCTTCTATCCTGAAAAATCTGTACTCTGTATTCCGTATACGAGAATTTTGGGACATTCTGTATATCGATAATCTTTCATTAAATGCAATGAGACTTTATAGAGTCTTGAAGAATTAGAAATATAATAAATTTCAAACTAAAATAAATTTCAATTAAAAATTTGTAGAAAACTAAATATTTAAGACACACCTCTTTTGTGTTTATATTCAGGCCCATTTTACTCAATGTATATTTGTACGATAATATAGCGTAATGATTGCTAATATTCAGTAAAGAATCCAAATCACAATCTTTGAAATCATCGATTACTTTCTTCGAAAGACCTCTCAGAAAGTCACCGTTCTTTCGGCCACTGAAAGGCTATCCAAAAGATATCTTTAAATGAATATTTAAATCCGCATACAGGTTTGTTTAATAGTTTCGCTTCCTATTGGATACACACCTCGTTATACCATAACGCTCTATGAATATCGTTCGCATAAATAGATATAACTTGAATCCTTTCTTCACACACGTCCGATGGCATCATGTGACGTAACCGCGGGCTCATTTCGCGATATCTGTGATCATTCAAATATAAGCAATCGATGAAACGGAGTTAATTCGAAAATAAGAAGTTATAGAACACCTTAATAACAGTCTGCAGACTCTCGACAGGACAGCGCAGCTTTTTGTAATAAATGCTCCATAAATAACCGCTGACGGTGGCAGTGTCCAAGACGGTATCCGACTGCGACTTTCTAATATGCAAATCTTCGAAGAAACAGAGAGACATATAGAGATATATTGGGGATTGAGTGTTCATTAATATCAGATATAAAATATACTTCACATATATAGAGTCTGCTACACGTACATACCTCTTCGTAAAATGTCAGAGCTTCCGATAATAGTAAGACGTTGTAATTGTGTATGTTTAATCCGTTAACGATAAGATTTTTCATAATTTCTGCAATCACAGGCACAACATCTGCTAAATTTTCTAATGGATCTTGTTGTAAAAAAGACGATGTAACATGTTCTTCAAGACCTTGCCTAACAAACTGTAATGAACACAATTTTCATACAGTCGTACGTCGTCTACTTAAATAAGCTAAATGGAGATAGCAACTTAAACTTATTCTACATAATTAGTTTGATCTATATTCTATCTAATAATCTTGATGGGCGATCTTGTTGAATTTCTACATTCTTATTATATTGTTATATATTATTATACTGTTATATCGTACTCTTTCTTATCATACTCATATTGTTAGAGTACATATAAAGTCATACATGCATAGAGTGAATAATGTCAATCCTTACCAAATTTACAATTAGTTTCCGTAGAGACTTGATAATCTCACACTTCATAGATAAGTCCGACTCATAAAATATATTTTGTACATGCATCAGAATATTCTCCCGCAACTCTGAAATTTACAAAATTGTATCTTCCATAATTGTTCAGTAATAAATGTCAATTAGAATGCTACTTTTAACCAACCGGCAATGGACACATTAGTCATCCATTGTAACAAGTCTAACAATCTCAATAGATATTCTCCTGTATTATAATACAAATATTCATCGAAGAACAGCTTAATTACAAGTATCCCCTCTTGCATGTATCGAGAAAACTCCGCTGTCATTGCAAGCAATTTGTCCATTTCCTCACTGGAAAACTTTCCGTTCTCCCATATAAATGCTGAAATATTAACGCATTAATTTTGCAGTTTACACACAGTTCGTGTTATCAAACTGGCAACGACTAGAAGGAACGAACACACACGCACCTCTAGCAAGTGTATTATAGAGGTTGTACGAGAATCTGCTTTGATACTGCAAGTCCGCATATGTGAGAAGATGGTAGCCAGCCATATTTGATAAAAGTGAAACAGCATTACAAGGTAATTCAACACTCTGATGATATTTTCCCAATTCTTCTGTGCTACAATATGTTGCATGAATATACATGGTGTTAAAAAAAAAAACAATTCAATATTTATATGGTAGATATAGTATACACTATACTGAGTGAAAAAAAACCTTAGCAAACATCGGTCGAAAGCTCAACCGTTTCTGAAACACAAACATTTTTGTATGTTAGCATCATGATTTACTTGCTGGCTCCTTCGTGTTGCATGCGATGTTTATCTCAGTGTTCATAAATCGCGTTTTGAATGTCCTCAGCTCATTTTGTGCGCAATGTGAGAGAGCACTTAAACACGTTACTTGATCAACGATGGATTGGACGTGATGTTTACCAAAATTTTTTTTACTCAATATGGTGCATATTACCTAACATATATTGGATAGTTTTTTTTTTTAACAGCTTGTATTAAGATATACAACACGTACATACCCAGTTGCATATCATACAACATGAATATGTGAGTATTATATCAGTAACTAGTGTTATTCTGATTTTATTGCTCACCTGCTTATGTCAAAAATTGACTTTGCATCTTTGTCTTTGAAAATACTCGAACCAATGTGAAAATATCCAACAGACGGTAAGAGCGTGCTTTTTTTCTTATGACCTTTTTGATTCTATATATACAATAATCTTCATGACTTCTCTCTCCGCACGAATCCTCCACAATTATATATGCATATACAAAATATTTATATAAATAATCTTTATACCTGCAATATGTTCCAATTAAAATGCGTTTGCGCGCTCTGTTGTGATGATCGAATCTCCACAGTGTCCACACGTTCTCTAGCTTCCTCCAATGACAGTCGTACAACCTCAGGTATCGATTTCCATACACTTTCTATATTCACTGAATCTATTTTCTCAGGCACCAATTCTGGCTTATATGACTTAAATAAGCTAAAAATACGTCTTGAGTTATATTTTTATTTTATTAATCAATTCAATACTCTATTTAATTGTACTTACGAAAGTAACGCAGTGATATGTTTAGGAGGCTTGGAATAATTTTTCTGAAGGGCTAATAATCTTGAAACTTCTCTGCGTGAGACATCCTCTGGTTTTGTCAATACATAGATGAGACGTGCTATGTCACGTTCCTAAAATTGACGTTTATATTATTGTAAACTAATGTTAAAATGTCCTTTTAAAATAAATACATCAAGTTACTTTTGCAGTGATTCAAGTTTCTTCAAATGTCATACTAATAAGTAAACCAAGCTACTTTAATATATATAATTAATACTTTAATATATATATTAATTTTCTTTTATTTTTTGTCTTAAAATGTAAAATTATATAAACATACATATATATATTATATATATAAAAGTATTACATTAAACATTACCAGTCTTGGTTTCTTGAGCATTGTGTAGAAAAAGATATCATAATATATGTTGATTACTTTCCTATCAACTAATTCATAGTCCCATAAACCTAAATATTAACATTAACATTGTAATATTGTAATATGTAAATATACTTTCTTTTATACCTTATAAAAAGTATCTATATATATAAAATAAAACATTTATGTAATTAGAAATATAGTTTCAATAAGAATTAGATTACCTATAATCCATTTTATGACAATTATACAAACAGTAATTGGTAATTCATTCAATGAGGAAAAACACCAGATAATCATAGATTTTGCTATTTTCTCAGGTAGC